>NW_024068649.1:0-106610 GCF_009389715.1 Phoenix dactylifera
ATCCTAATTGGATTAGGATTCCTTAAGTCTAAATTAATTATTAATCTAATGAATCAACATGACTCCTAATTGGATTAGGATTGAAGAGTTCAATTGAGTCATGGTTCATTCAAGTCCTAATTGGATTAGGACTAGCATAGATTGAACCCAAATTTGGCTAATCCTAATTAGATTAGGACTAAACCTGAAAAGGGGCACTTAATCCTCTTTGGAAGAGGATTAGGTTTAACCAAGTAAGAGGGGCATCAGCCCCTCTTCACTTGGTTGGTGCGACATGAAGGGAGAAAGGGGCCGGCGCCTCCTCTTAAGGAAGATAGTTCTAGGGGCTCCTAAATTATAGAGCCCTAGATAGTTTTTAAAAAGGATACAAGGGGGCTGACGCCCTAAGCTTGGAACTCCTCTCCTTCAGCCGCCATCACCGCTCTCCCCTCTCCTTGTTTCATCCGCAAGGCAAAGAAGAGAAGAAAGAAGGCTTGGCGGCACTCTTCTTCCTCCAATCCTTTTTCCAACGCAGGGAAAAGAAAGGCTGTGTTCTTCTTCCTTGAGTTCATCCTTCTTGTTCCTCCTCTCAAGCACAATCAAGGGTTGATTGAAAGAGAGGAAATCAGCCATCAAAAGAAGTCTTTGCAAGGGAGCTAGCACCCCGGGAAGACAAGAGAGCTTTGATCGGATCACTGCTTCGTGTGGATACTGTAGAGGCCGGACACTTGAACGGCTTCAAGCGAACCCTCTTTCTAAAACCGACGAACTCAGATTTGCGGTGATCATCTTCCCACACAAGGTGAAGATCTGATCTTCTAATATTTTTAAAAGTTTTTAATTCTTGCCTAACTACGAACGGTTCATGAAACAACGTTCATGCGCGATGAACGTCGATCCCGCACATGCCTCTTCCGCTGCCATCTAATTTTATTTTTGAATATCAGCGGCATGGGCGGGTTCCCAACAGATTGCCCTTTGTAGGACATGAGGAGAGGACCACTGAAATACTTACCCTGGTACATACAGATGTATGTGGCCCATTCGATGTGCTAGCCAGGGGACGTTATTCATACTTCATTACCTTTACCGATGATTATTCACGGTATGGGTATGTGTATCTTATGAGACACAAATCTGAATCTTTCAAAAAGTTCAAAGAGTTCAAAAATGAAGTAGAAAAACAAACTGAAAAACCCCTTAAGGCTCTTCGATCAGATCGAGGAGGAGAATACCTTAGTGGAGAATTTCAGGACTATCTCAAGGGCAATGGCATAGTCCTCACAATGGACTCCTTCGGGTACACCTCAACTCAATGGGGTGTCAGAGAGGAGAAATCAGACTCTATTGGATATGGTCCGGTCTATGATGAGCTTCACTGATCTACCGATGTTTCTTTGGGGAGATGCCTTACTTACCGCAGTATATCTACTTAATAGAATTTCCTCTAAATCCGTTCGTACCACACCATATGAGATATGGCATGGTAAGAAATCAAGTCTTGGTCATCTCAAGATTTGGGGATGTCCGGCCCACGTCAAAAGATTACAGGCGGACAAACTAGAGGCTAGGACCATAAGTGCTCGTTTTATAGGATATCCTAAAGAGTCATTAGGATACAATTTTTACGTCTCAGAGGAGCACAATGTGTTTGTGAGCCGTCATGCCATCTTCTTGGAAAACCAATTTATCCTTGATAGAGGCAGTGGGAGGAAAATTGAGCTTGAAGAGAAAGTCTCTGAAAAGCAACGAGTCATGGATCCTATCGAACCCATTAATACAGAGCCAGTACACGATGTCCCTCAACCACCTCGCAGATCTAGTAGGATCTCCCATCCTCCTGATAGATACTTAGGTGTACTAGAAGAGGATACCGAGGAAATGTTCCTAGTGAGAGATAGGGATCACATACAGGATCCCAAAACCTACAACGAGGCGATATCTGATATCGATTCCGAGAAATGGTTGGAAGCTATGAAGTCAGAATTAGACTCCATGCATTCCAACCAAGTCTGGACCTTAGTAGATCCACCAGAAGGTATTGTACCTATTGGATGTAAATGGATCTACAAAAGAAAGATAGGTTCGGATGGAAAGGTAGAGACCTATAAAGCAAGGCTAGTGGCGGAAGGGTATAGTCAACGCGAAGGCATTGACTATCAGGAGACCTTTTCACCTGTAGCCATGCTGAAATCCATCCGAACATTGCTTGCCATTGCAGCATTTCATGATTATGAAATCTGGCAGATGGACGTGAAAACTGCTTTCTAAATGGATATCTTGAAGAAGATATCTATATGAATAACTTTTGGGTTTCACTTCCAGTGATGGAGATCACAAGGTCTGCAAGCTGCAAAGGTCCATTTATGGACTAAAGCAAGCATCTCGGAGTTGGAACACTCGTTTCGATGACGCAATCAAAACGTTTGATTTCATCAAAAACGAAGAGGAACCGTGTGTTTACAAAAAGGTTAGTGGGAGCGCTGTCGTATTTCTCGTATTGTACGTGGATGACATCCTTCTGATAGGGAATGATATTCCCATGCTAACCTCGGTCAAGGTCTGGTTGTCAAAAGAGTTCTTCATAAAAGACCTTGGAGAAGCATCCTATATTTTGGGAATAAAGGTCTATAGAGATAGATCTAAAAGGATGCTTGGCCTATCACAGAAAATGTATATAGAGGAAGTGCTGAAAAGGTTCAGCATGGAAAACTCCAAAAGGGGTCTCTTACCCCTTAGGCATGGAATTCATCTCTCCAAGAAGATGTGCCCCAACACATCTGAAGAGATTCAACGCATGAGTAAGATTCCCTATGCATCAGCAATAGGGAGCCTCATGTATGCCATGCTATGTACACGACCTGATATAGCTCTTGCTGTGAGTGTCACAAGCAGATATCAGTCAAATCCAGGTGAAGAACACTGGACAGCTGTGAAGAATATTCTTAAGTACTTGAGAAGAACTAAAGATTTATTCTTGGTCTTTGGAGGATCATCAGAGTTAAAGGTAGAAGGGTACATAGATTCAGACTTCATGACTGACGTCGATGATAGGAAGTCAACATCTGGATATGTGTTCTTGTGCAATGGTGGTACGGTGAATTGGAAGAGTTCTAAACAACCGATCATTGCTGATTCTACTATGGAAGCTGAATACATCGCCGCCTCTGAAGCTGCTAAGGAAGGCTTCTGGTTCAAGAAATTCATTGCGGAATTGGATGTAATATCATCAGATGCCATAACACTCTACTGCGATAATAATGGCGCCATAGCTCTTGCTAAGGAGCCAAGGTCTCATCAGAAGTCCAAGCATATAGAGCGGTGCTTCCACCTCATACGCGACTATGTTGAGAAGAAGTATGTCGAAGTGCAGAGAGTAGACTCCGCGGACAACGTGGCAGACCCATTCACTAAGCAGCTAAGTCAACAAAAGACTGAATCCCACCTTGAGAAGATGGGACTAAGATATATGACTGATTGGCTTTAGTGCAAGTGGCAGATTGTTAGATGTATGCCCTAGAAGCCAATTTTGACTGACACATTATTAATTCTAGGACATAATTTGTACTTGACTTTATTATTATTGAATAAATAAAAGGCATCTTTTTCATTCATATTGTTTATGTGTCTATGAATCGTCCAAGAATTAATAAGATGATGATGCATATTCTTAAGAGTTAAGAATTTGAGCCATGCATCATTGGTGATTAATTTCTGAATGCTCCTGATCGATGGATCATCACGAGGGCGGTGATCGATCCGATGAGATCAGTGCACACATTACTTTCCTTATGGATGGACGAGACTCGAGTCCACGGTGTGGGGACACTGAAGTAATAGTGTAGGTGCTTGTTAGAGAACAAGGGTACTGAGCGTGACCAATACAAGAAGTCACTTGGATGTCTATCCACTCGTCAGTGACTTGCTTGATATTGCAGTAGTGTGACTGGTCCTTTGACCTGCGGTGCTTCGGCTACTCACAGTGAGGTTATTGTAGTTTGACTGCACACATACATGGTCTCTAGCCATATGAGTCCATGCAGTGTAGATTGGCTGCAGTAGGTTCACTGTAGGAGTAGGGTATGTACCTATAAGGAATCTATCGACCTTGATAGATAAGGAGAGATCCTATGTGATTTATAAGACTGAGTTCTTAAGACCTCGGCCGGGGCAGATTGCACAGTAGAGAAAGAGTTCTCCGCTCTCGAACTTAAGTCGAATAAATCTTCACATATGACAGACGATGGGGTTTGACGAGTTGTCCATGACCTCCGTCCTGTAGAGATCCACGATAGTAGGACTGTATCACATAATAACTGCACCTAGAGGTTCATCATTCTATTCTGCTGGGTAGCCACTACATGCTGCTAGGTGTCACTGGTGGATGGTGGGACTCACAGGGATTATCTCGATGATCGATTAACCCTAATAAGTAGAGTTGGAATCGTTCCAACCATTGAAACGAGTTTTCAATGATATTGTGATAGAGATCGCAATATATCTCACTACCAGTCAGAGTAGAACCTATGGGGTCACACACACTAGAAGTATTGACCGATCCGATGGTTGGAAAGTGATTATGAATCACGAGTAATCAATTCGATTGATAATAAGTTGAAGAAGAAATGGGAATTGATTAATTGGACTTAAAACACGAATCCTACTTGGAGTGGGATTCCTAGAGTCCTAATTGGATTAGGACTGGGAGTCCTACTTGGAGTAGGACTGGGATTCCTACTTGAAGTAGGATTCCCACAATCCTAATAAGATTAGGATTTTTGAATCTATTTTGGATTCCTACTTAGAATAGGATTCCTAGAAATTCTAATTGGATTAGGACTTCGGATTCAAAATTAGAATCCTAATTGGATTAGGACTAAAATTAAATAAGTCCTAATTGGATTAGGACTTCTTAAGTCCTAATTAATTATTAATCTAATGAATTATGATAACTCCTAATTTGATTGGGATTGAATGGTTCAATTAAGTCATGATTCAAACGAATCCTAATTGGATTAGGATTTGAAGGGAAACAAGTGCACCCAATCCTTTTTGGAAGAGGATTGAATCACCTAGAGTTAGGACCCACGCCCCACTTGATTAGATCAAGTGGGGGCATGCGTGATGAGGGGTAAGGAAGAGGGCTTGGCCGAAATCCAATAGAAAAGAAGAGGGGCGTGCGCCCCTCCTCTTGGTTCTTAAAAGGAATATAATGAAGCTCCTAAAAGGTAGGAGCTTCATATGACTTTATAAGGACCAAAAGGCCAAACCCTATACCTAATTCCTCCTTTCCTCCTCCTTGTGCCGTGGCCCCTTCTTCCTCTTGGTCTTCAGCCGCAAGCAAGGAAAAAAGAGTCCAAGGTGTTGGCGGCCTCATCCTCTTCCCTTCCTTCATCCAACGCAGGGAAAAGATAAAGGCTGCAAAGCTTGGTGATCTTCTTCCTTGGTTGCTTCTTCTTGTTCCTCCTCTCAAGTACATTCAAGAGTTGAAAGAAAGAGAGGAGATCAGCCATCAAAACATATCTCTGCAAGGGAGCTAGCACTCCGGGGAGATTAGAGCGATTGGATCGGTTTCTGCTTCGTGTGGATACCCGTAGAGGCCGGACACTTGAACGGTTTCATGCGAACCTTCTTCCAAAACCACGAACTTCAGTTTGCGGTGATCATCTACCCGCACAAGGTGAAGATCTGATCTTCCTAAAGGTTTTAAAAGTTTTAATCCTTACCTAACTACGAACGGTTCATGAAACAACGTTCATGAGATGAACGTCGATCCCGCACATGCCTCTTCTGCTGCCATCTGATTTTTTTGAATTATCAGCGGCATGGGCGGAGTTTCTAACATCTAATGTGTGTGACTCCATAGGTTTTATTCTATCTGGTAGTGAGATATATTACGATCTCTATCACAATATCATTGAAAACTCCTTCAATACATTGAAACAATCTCAACTCAACTCACCAGGGATCATCGACCATCAAGATGGTCCCTGTGAGTCTCACCATCCACCAGTGACACCTAGCAGCATGTAGTGGCCACCCAGTAGAATGGAATAATGAACCTCTAGGTGCAGGTATCGTATGATACAGTTCTTCTATCGTGAATCCCTATAGGACGGAGATCATAGATAACTCGTTAAACCCCATCGTCTGTCATATGTCTAGATTTATTCGACTTAAGTTCGAGAGTGAAAAACTTTTTCTCCACTGTACGTACTGCCCCGGCTGAGGTCTTACGAACTTAGTCTTATAAATCACATAGGATCACTCCTCATCTATCAAGATCGATAGATTCCATATAGGTACATACCCTACTCCTACAGTGAACCTACTGCAGCCAATCTACACTACAAGGATCCATATGACTAGAGACCATGTATATGTGCAGTCAAACTACAATAACCTTACTGTGAGTAGCCGAAGCACTGCAGGTCAAAGGACCAGTCACACTACTACAACATCAAGCAAGTCACTGATGAGTGGATAGACATCCAAATGACTTCTTATCTTGATCACGCTCAGTACCCTTATTATTTAATAAGCACCTGCACTATCACTTCAGTGTCTCCATACTGTAGACTCGAATCTCGTCCATCCATAAGGAAAGTGATCTATGCACTGATCTCATCGGATCGATCATTGTCCTCGTGATGATCAATTGATCAGGAGCATTTAAAAATTAATCACCAATGATACATGGTTCAAATTCTCAACTCTTGAGAATATGTATAATCATTTTATTAATTTTTTGGACGATTCATAGACACATAAACAATATGAATGAAAAAGATGTCCATTTATTATTCAATAATAATAAAGTCAAGTACAAAATTATGTCCCAGAATTAATAATGTGTCAGCCAGATTGGCTTTTAGGGCATACATCTAACAATCTCCCACTTGCACTAAAGCCAATCAGTCATATATCTAAGTCCCATCTTCTTAAGGTGGGCTTCAGTCTTCGGCTGACTTAGCTGCTTAGTGAACGGATCCGCCACATTGTCTGCGAAGTCTACTTTCTACACCTCGACATATTTCTTCTCGAGGTAGTCGCGTATGAGATGAAATCGCCGCTCTATATGCTTAGACTTCTGATGAGATCTTGGCTCCTTAGCAAGAGCTATGGCGCCATTATTATCGCAGTAGAGTGTGATGGCATCTGATGGCATTATATCTAGCTCTGCAATAAATATTTTGAACCAGAAGGCTTCCTTTGCAGCTTCAGAGGCGATGATATACTTAGCTTCCATGGTAGAATCAATAATGATCGGTTGTTTGGAGCTCTTCCAATTTACCGTACCACCATTGCACAAGAACACATATCCAGATGTAGACTTTCTATCATCAATATCAGTCATGAAATCTGAATCTGTATATCTTCTACCTTCAACTCTGATGTTCCTCCAAAGACCAAGAATAAATCTTTAGTTCTTCTTAAGTACTTAAGAATATTCTTCACAGCTGTCCAGTGCTCTTTACCTGGATTCGACTGATATCTGATAGTGACACTCACAGCAAGGGTTATATCAGGTCGTGTACACAACATGGCATACATGAGGCTCCCTATTGCTGAAGCATAATGGATCTTGCTCATGCGTTGAATCTTTTCAGAAGTGTTGGGGCACATCTTGTTGGAGAGATGATCCCATGCCTAAGGGGTAATAGACCCCTCTTAGAGTTTTCCATGCTGAACCTCTTCAGCACCTCCTCTATGTACATCTTCTGTGATAGGCCAAGCATCATCTTAGATCTATCTCTATCGACCTTAATCTCCAAAATATAGGATGCTTCCCGAAGGTCTTTTATGGAGAACTTTTTTGACAATCAGACCTTGACTGAGGTTAGCATGGAAATATCATTCCCTATCAGGAGAATGTCTGATAAGTGCTAAATAATGCGTAAATTAATCTACTTTACATAGCACTTATTATTATTTTTATACATATATTCTAAATTTAAACATGAGAAAATATGTTTTCCTTCATCATTTCATTTTAAATAAATTATTCCAGTTTGATTGATTTCTTTATTTTTTTGGTCGAGTCTAATATGTGCAGATCAAGTCAAACTCATTTGAGGCTCCCACGTTGCACTGCTTGATCCCGTATCACATCCGTGGATTTGTTTTCATCTCGGTTGAAATCAGCCATTCAAGAAGTCATCCCATCATCCACGTCATCCTCATCCATGAATTAATTCCCCTGCTTTCCATCTCGTGCACACTCTTTCCTTCCGTATCCTTCTCATCTTCCGCTTCTTCCATGCGTCGGGCTCATCACATCCTCCCAACCAAGCCAAATCAAATCCACGAATTATCTCCCTTGCTCTACATTCGCATGGGATCACCTCTGTCCAACGAACAGAGACCTCGTCCGTGGATTCCTTCCACGTCTACGAACAAAGCCACATCTTCTCCCGCTGGATCCCAGCTTATCCACAGATAAGGTCACACATCTTTTTCTGATTCGGAATTATCTCCCGGCTTCATCCCGTTCACATTCCATCGTCCACAAATCCCGATCCAGCCGTCCCTCACCTTCTCTTCATCATAGATCAAAGAACAGATTCCTTCTTTCGGATTTCTCCGCATCAACATCCCGACCTCCCATGCTAATCCCGAGTGTTCTTCCTGACATCCTGCTCGGACTAACTCCACGGACAAGCTTCTCCCCTGCTTCACATCGCAGCCATTCCATGTCGTTCTCTCCGTAGATCCCATGATCTTCGCACCCAGTTCCATCTCCACGGGATAAAAACAAATCCCACAAACTTCCCAGAATCCCAGCAACCCATCTCAGCCGAGAACACATCTGCGATTCAAGGCCCCTTTCTGATCAGCTGCCAGCCGAGTCCCAAGCATCCAGCTTCATCTCTTCCGCATTCCAACTCCCTAGCCCTCCTTCTATCTCGGTTCATCCTTATCTTCCCGTTCACGTATCCTCCAGCTCATCTTATCTTCATCTTCCGAATCAAGCTCATCCCAAGCTCTCCGAGCTTCCTCCCATGTCCCACGAACGAAGCTAATACCGTTCCATCCTATATTCAAAGCAGCCTTATCCCACGGACCAACCATCAGCCGAATCATCTACGGATTCATCTCAACATCCATGGTCTCCTCCAAATCCCGAGCTTATTCTCCCACGAATAGAACCCAGTCAAACGAATCCAACATTCTTTCGGATCACCTCTTCCCAGCCGAGATTCTCTCAGCCTCACACAATCCTTTCCTCCCCTGTTTTAGCATCAAAACAGAGCCAATCTCCCGTGTCATAGCTTCCAATCCCTCTTCCCAAATTTCACGGAAACAGAACGGAGCAAGGGAGCTTGATCTCTAGCATCCATGGATTCCGAACTCCCCGTTAGGATCAGATCACGTCCTCCACAGCTCTGCGATCGAGTTTATCTTCCCAGATTCACGGATCGGTTCCTAGCTCGCATCCAGCCATTTCATCCCCCTGCGTCCAGCTCTCATCCACGAGTTCCTCCCAGCCGTGAACATCATCCCTGTTTTCAGCCGAAGGATTCCCAGCTTTATCCGTGATCTGGCTTCATCCTCCCGAGCTTCACAGACCGGCAAACTCGGCAACCATCTCCTCTTCATCACGGATCAGCTTCTTCCGGATTCTTCACGTCCGCGGATCACAGCCAGCAGCCGTCCGCGATTCAAGGCTTCTTCTGCATGATTCACCGAATCCAGCTCCTCCCAATCTCCTTGCTATTCCCTGCATCCAAGGATCAATCGGCATCCAGCTTATCTTCTTCCAACTTCCGGATCGGCTCCAATCTCGTCGTCCAAATCTTCCACGCATGCGACAGCCGTTCCTCTACCCTTATCTCTTCACTCGGGAAGCTTATCCTCCGCACAATAACAGAGGCTGGTGAAGGCTATAAAAGGGGAGGAGACGGATCCCATGAAGGCATTCTTCTCACCCATTCTCTTCCGTTCCATTATTCTTCCCCATCAGGAGCTCATAGGCCAAATCCCATAGAAGACTAGAGGGAGAGAAAAGTTTGGGTATTATGGGAAGACTTCCCATGGAAAGAAAAAAATGAAATGGAACGAAGGAGGGGAGGGGGAAACAGAGCTTCTTCTACCATCGCCTCATCACGCTTCCTTCTCCGACTGAAGACACCAACCATGCCGTCTTCATCCTTCTTCACTGTTGTTGCCCACAACTCCATGAAAGGCTGATCTCCTCTCTAGGGCCGGATGTAGCCCTAACAAAGGGCCAAGGATTTTATATTTTAATTTTATATTCTTGGAGTTGTATGAACTTATTGTTTTTTAATGGATATCTTCTTTTAAATCATATTTAATTTCTATAATTTTAAGTATAACGTTTATACAACTATTCTTCATGATCACTAAGTAAATATAAGATAGTCCATGCTTAGGAAAGATGCAGTGTCCTGCCACATTAGTTTAGGGTAGACATTTTATGACAACTGAAGATGGATTATTCCCAAATTACTTTTGTGAATTCCTATTTAAATGTTTATTAGGCTTGTAGCCAATTTGCATGTTAACTTAAGAATAAATTAAAATACAAATAACCCTTGTTCCGATGTTAGTAATGAATTCCTTGCCCTAGGAACCCTCAAACTGATATCATTTTAATTGCATTTTTTATTAAATTCCTTAGTTTAATTTTCTTCACAAACTCTTCCTTTTAAATATTTTTATTTTTAAGAAAATAACTGTATCCCAATCTCTGTGGATCGATACCCGTAATCACTATCCTACTAGATACGTGCTATTGCGTGGTCTTTAAAGTTGACTATCAATGTCGTCTTCTATACATGAAATGAGTGTTCCAACTCCGAGATGCTTGCTTTAGTCCATAAATGGATCTTTGCAGCTTGCAGACCTTGTGATCTCCATCACTGGAAGTAAAACTCAAAGGCTGTTCCATATAGATATCTTCATCAAGATATCTATTTAGGAAAGCAGTTTTCACATCCATCTGCCAAATTTCATAATCATTAAATGCTGCAGTGCAAGCAATGTTCGAATGGATTTCAGCATGGCTACAGGTGAAAAGGTCTCCTAATAATCAATGCCTTCGCGCTGACTATACCCTTTTGCCACTAGCCTTGCCTTATAGGTCTCTACTTTTCCATCCGAACCTATCTTTCTTTTGTAGATCCATTTACATCCAATAGGTATAATACCTTCTGGTGGATCTACTAAGGTTCAGACTTGGTTGGAATGCATGGAGTCAAGCTCTGACTTTATAGCTTCCAGTCATTTCTCAGAATCGATATCTGATATCGCCTCGTTGTAGGTTTTGGGATCCTGTATGTATTCCCAATCTCTCATGACTCGGAAACTGGATATGACTCGAAAGTGAATGAGCCAAAAAGTCCATCTTTCTCCATTTTTGTTTATTCTGTCCTCTCCAATATGGCCAAGTCTGAGGTGCCACAAATACTTCTGGTTTATCTCATCTTTGGATCTTTTGGATCCTTTGGCATTTACTTCTTGCTCAGATACATTCACAGACACATCCATATGCAAATGATAGAGACTGTCAATCATAAAACCTCGTGCGACTATTTTATTTCTGAAATAAATAGAACAGCAGTCTTTGTCAAATGTAAAAACATGACCATCTTGTGCTAGACATGAAACAGAAATCAAATTTCTGCTAGCAGCAGGTACATAATAATAGTCTCTAAGTAATAAACTAAAACCAGATGGTAGTCGCAAAGGATAGGTGCCCACAGCCACTGCAGCAACTTTTGCCCCGTTGCCAATCCGAAGGGTTACCGCACCTTCCGCCAGCCTTCTACTTTCCTTTAGACCCTGCATAGTAGTGCATAAATGAGCACTAGAACTAGAATCTATAACCCAACTAGAAGTAGAAGAAATCGCAAGATTAGTTTTAATTATGAATAAGTCTAACATACCTTCTGAAGGTGTGTCTGCCTTTTTGTTCTTCAGGCTCTCGAGATACGAAGGGCAGTTCCTCTTCCAGTGGCCGTTGACATTGCAATGGAAATATTTTTCTTTGTCATTAGCCTTTTTTCTTTTGAACTTCCTTTTTTGGCTTCTTGTCTTTTTTCTGCTTCTTCGCAGGCTTCTTTTTCTTCCAAGTAGACTTTCTCTTGGAACCAAAGTCAGCTCAATAGCCAGAACAGTGCCCCTTGAACCTTTCAAGGCCCCCTCGGTTACCAACATATTCAACAATTCAGTCTTAGTGCATTCAATCTTATTCATATGGTAGTTTACTATAAACTGCCCAAATGAATCAGGAAGAGATTGCAGGATCAGATCTATTTGCAATCCCTTATGCATGGTCATACCGAGCTTCTCAAGCTCCTCTAGATCCTCGATCATAGTCAGACAGTGATCATGGACAGACTGCTCTTCGCGCATCTTTATCTTGAAGAGCCTCTTGGTAACCTGGGGATATCATTCTCGAGCACATAGCTTATTTTCTCGCAACTCAGAACGATTTTGAGGTTTCTAAGCCAGTCTTTGTAATTAGTTCCGGTTAGTCGGTTTGTCTCAAGGATACAGGTCAAAGGGTTCGAAGTTGACATTGTGATCTGTAGAGAGTAAAGATTCTAGTTAGACTTTGTACTTGATCTTAATTTGTTCTAAAACTTTTAAAACAAATATGCTTCCACTATTTTCTCAAATCCCTCATACTTCACTGATGGAGAAACGAAAATCCTGATGGAGAAACGAAAATCCTATGCGACTAAGATTTCTAGTGGGTACTGCGGTCTTACCGATTTACATGCCGCCTCACCTAACAGTTATTGATGACATATAAATGGATGAGTGTATAACTTTTGTACAATGCTTCTCAAGCAAATTGCAGTGGTACTTGGTCTCTAAGTCATGAAGACCTCACCTAACAGTCATTACTTAGTTAAGTCAGACCCACCGTATAACCGCAGAAATAAAGTCGTCATTGGGTCCTCACCTAACAGTTATTGGTGCCCAACCCCAGCTTTACCCCACAACATCTCATGTCTAATAGAGAGGTCTAGTCCCCCGATGCAACTTGCCCACTGTGTCCACCTGAGATAAATCAACACCAGAAAGACCTTAGCAACTCTACTACGGTGGAAGACCTATGGACTTAATATTGTGAAATCATGTCTTAGTGTTTGCAACCTTGAGCTCTTCATAAGAGGTAAGCAGGTGGGAGGCTCCCCTTACTCGGAGAGTAAGGTCCTAATTAAGTAACCACCTTTTAGGCTTGCCTAGACACCAATTAGATTAATTAATCTAATATGACTAGCTCATGTTGGTTCACTCTCGACTGATTGAGGAGGTTTGTATTTAGGTCTCTCTCGATCGACTATTCACATCTCATGCAAATATATATCTACCCGCATAGACATAAGCATTAAACATCCAGGCATTTATCAACAAATAAATTTAAATGGTGATGATCATGGATCTAGGATGGGGTCATTTTACAAGCACATGCACATCAATTGGTTTGATCGTCTTCAACTCTTGACTCGATCTTGATCCCCTAGGTCCAATTGTGATCAACTTTTTGATCCATCTTCAATCAACCCTTGATCTCGATCCGCGCAAGTTGTGCTTGTTGATGTATGTTTCGATCAACCATCGACGTGCAACACATATCACAGATCACATCCCAGATTGCTTTAAAAATTAAATAAAATAAAATAATAAATTACAACCCTTTTTCATGAGACACGCAGGTCTCTAATACATAAATTTAAGATGGACACATGCATCTAAAAATTAAAATTACATGCCATCATATAGCATCATAGAACATCGCAGAATATTTCAGCACATTCAAAAGGGTCCATCCATGATCATCACCAGACGCATCTCATGCATAAGTATTATTTTCAGATTTGTAATTTAACTGATTATTTCATCTCATGACTTACTGATTATGCGAGATATGATTCTAAATATTTGTAATCAGATTATCAAAGCAATAGAATCATTAATCTAAGCATCCAAAAATCAGCATTCAGAAAAATCAGCAAGCTGAAAATTCTGCATGCAGAAAATTTCAGCAAGCATAATCCTTTAAATTCAGATCTAAAGGCCTTTAAATATTTAATCTTAATCTTAATCTACATAACCATGGCTCTGATACCACTATTAGGATCTCTCACATGCCGCAGAAAATTTCAAAAAAATTTCAGATTGCAGCGGAAAGGCATGCAAGATCCCGTTCATCGCATGAACATATTTTTACAAACTTCGTTTGTAGACAGATTAGGATTAAATTCTTATAAACCATTTTTAAGTCATTAAGAAGATTAGATCTTCACCTTGTGCAGGTAGATGGTCTCCGCAAATCTGATATTCATAGATTTGTTGAAGGTTCGATGGAAGCCGCACACGCGTCTGGCCTCTACGGATATCCACACGAAATAGTGAACCGATTGAAGCATTTTGATCTCCCCGGGGTGCTAGCTCCCTTGCAGAGATGGCTATTGATGGCTAAAGTCCTTCCTTTTCAATCAACTCTTGATTGCCTTGAGAGGAGGAAGAAGAAGGAAGGTTCAATGAAGAAGATCCAGAAGGCCCTTCGCAGCCTTTCTATTTTTCTTCACGTTGGAACCAAATGGAGGAATTAGGAGGGCCGCCAAGGCTCTTCTTTTTCCTTGTTGCTTGCAGCTCAAAGGAGGAGATGGGAGAAGGTGTTCACGGCTGAAAAGGAGAAAGAAAAGCATAAAAAATTCGCAGCCCCTTGAACCCTTCTTTTAATGGCATGTGGATAGAGATGAGCTCCTAAATTTTAGGAGCTCATCTTTATCTTTTCAATTTTCAAAATAGGAGAGGCGTACGCCCCTCCTTTTTTCCTCACGCCATCAGCAAAGGGAGGGCGTACGCCCCTCCCTCTTCTCCCATTTGGTTGGCCCCCACTTAATCAAATTAAGTGGGGAAGGTTGAGTCAAAAGGTTGGGTCCAATCCTATTTAAAATAGAATTATGTGCACCCATTTTAATTTCCTCCAAATCCTAATCCAATTGGAATTTAATTGAACCATGACTCTATTGAACTCTTAAATCTTAATCCAATTAGGAATCTTTTAATTAATTAAATTAAAATTAATTAGGACTTAAGAAAATCCTAATCTAATTAGGACTTATTAAATTTCAGCCCTAAAGCAATTAGGACTTTAGAAATCCTATTCCAAGTAGGACTCTAATTTAATTTGAAATCCTAATCAATTTAGGACTCCAAGGATCCTATTCCAAGTAGGACCTGTGATCAAGTCCAATTAATTAAATCTAATTAATTATATTAAATTATAATTCGATTGCAATTATTGCTTCTTCAACTCACTAACTCTTAGCGGGTTAACCAATTATCAATTAAATTGATTATTTGTGATTTCTAATCACAATTCAACCATCGGATCGGTCAATACCTATAATGTGTGTGACCCCATAGGTTCTATTCTGTCTGGTAGTGAGATATATTGCGATCTCTATCACAATATCATTGAAAACTCCTTTCAATGGATTGAAACAATTTCAACTGAACTCACTAGGAATCATCGACCATCAAGATGGTCCTTGTGAGTCTCACCATCCACCAGTGACACGTAGCAGCATGTAGTGGCCATCCAGCAGAATGGAATGATGAGCCTCTAGGTGCAGTTATCGTATGATACAGTTCTTCTATCATGGATCCCTACAGGATGGAGTCATGGATAACTCGTCAAACCCCATCGTCTGTCATATGTCTAGATTTATTCGACTTAAGTTCGAGAGTGGAAAACTCTTTCTTTACTGTACGTATTGCCCCAGTCGAGGTCTTACGAACTCAGTCTTATAAATCACATAGGATCACTCCTCATCTATCAAGATCGATAGATTCCATATAGGTGCATACGCCACTCCTACAGTGAACCTACTGCAGCCAATCTACACTACAAGGATCCATATGATTAGAGACCATATATATGTGCAGTTAAACTACAAGAACCTCACTGTGAGTAGCCGAAGCACCGCAGATCAAAGGACTAGTCACACTACTGTAACATCAAGCAAGTCACTGACAAGTGGATAGACATCCAAGTGACTTTTTGTCTTGGTCACGCTCAGTACCCTTGTTCTCTAACAAACACCTGCACTATCACTTCAGTGTCTCTGTTGCCCAAAAAGACAACCCAAGAGGGGGGGGGGGGTGAATTGGGTTTTAAAGTAATTATTGCAATTAAAAACTTTGTGAGTAACTAATTAAAACTTATTGCAAGTGGTTTAATTAGTTGCTATATGCAGTGGATGAAGGGAAAGGAAGAGACAATGAAACAATCACAAACTCAAGCGATTTTATAGTGGTTCGGAGCTAACCCTTGCTCCTACGTCCACTCCCCAAGCCTCACTTGGGAGTTCACTATAATCCCTCGGATTACAGCCGGTTGTTTTACAAGTTCACAACCCAACTTGTTGTTTTACGAGATCACAACGAACTCGGTCGGTTTTCACAGGCTCACCGACTAGAACCACCTGATTGTTTTTCCGGGATCACAATCAAACCCTTACACCGTTGGTTTTAACCTCGGCTCACCAACAAACCTTGACACCCTTGATTCAATCCCCTGATTGAATTGTTGGGAACCCGCCCATGCCGCTGATATTTCAAAAAAATTCAGATGGCAACGGAATCGGCATAAGCGGGATCGACGTTCATCGCATGAACGTTGTTTCATGAATCGTTCGTAGTTAGATAAGAATTAAAACTTTTTAAACCTTTAGGAAGATCAGATCTTCACCTTGTGCGGGTAGATGATCACCGCAAACTGAAGTTCGTGGTCTAAGATGAAGGTTTGCTTGAAGCCGTTCAAGTGTCCGGCCTCTACGGGTATCTACACGAAGCAGTGATCCGATCAAAGCTCTCTTGTCTTCCCGGGGTGCTAGCTCCCTTGTAAAGACTTCTTTTGATGGCTGATTTCTTCTGTTTCAATCAACCCTTGATTGTGCTTGAGAGGAGGAAGAAGAAGGATGAAGAAGAGGAAGAAGAAGAATCTCCACACAGCCTTCTTTCTTTTCCCTGCGTTGGAAGGAAGAAGGGAGGAAGAGGATGCCGCCAACACCTTTGGCTTTTATCTTCCTTGCTTGCGGCTGAACCAAGAGGAGAGGAGAGGGAGGCATACGGCAAGGAGGAAGAGGACTTCTTCTATGCCCTAGGTGCCGCCCACAAGTCCCTTTTTATAGACATGTGGAGCTCCTAACATTTAGGAGTTCTTGATGTCTTTCCTAAGAGGGGGCGCCGTCTCTTCTCCCTTCTCCACGTGGAAAGGGGAGGGGCTTATCCCCTTCCTCATGGTAAACCCTAATCCATATTAGGTAGGGATTGGAATGCCCTAATGTGGTCAAGCCCTAATCCAATTAGGCTTAGCCCAAGGGTGAACCAATTTGGATCCAATCTAGGTAAGTCCTAATCCAATTAGAACTTAAATCAATTTTGACTCAATTGAACTCTTCAATCCTAATCCAATTAGGAGTCTTATTGATTCATTAGATTAATAATTAATTGTGACTTAAGAAACCCTAATCCAAATTAGGACATATATAATTTTAGTCCTAATCCAATTAGGACTCTATTTGAATCCGAAGTCCTAATCCGATTAGGACTCTAGGAATCCTACTCCAAGTAGGAATCCAATTTTGATTCAAAACTCCTAATCTCATTAGGATTGCAGGAATCCTATTCCAAGTAGGAATCCCAGTCCTACTCCAACTAGGATTCCCAGTCCTAATCCAATTAGGACTCTAGAAATCCTACTCGAAGTAGGACTCTTGTTTCAAGTCCAATTAATTAATTCCCTTTGTTCCTTCTTCAACTGAATATCAATCGAATTGATTACTTGTGATTCATAATCACTTTTCAACCATCGGATCGGTCAATACTTCTAGTGTGTGTGACCCCATAGGTTCTACTCTGACTGGTAGTGAGATATATTGTGATCTCTATCACTATATCATTGAAAACTCCTTTCAATGGGTTGGAACGATTCCAACTCAACTCATTAGGGTTTATCGATCATCGAGATAATCTCTGTGAGTCCCACCATCCACCAGTGACACCTAGCAGCATGTAGTGGCTACCTAGTAGAATAGAAAGATGAACCTCTAGGTGCAGTTACCATGTGATACAGTCCTACTATCGTGGATCCCTACAGGACGGAGGTCATGGACAACTCATCAAACCCCATCGTCTGTCATATGTCAAAATTTATTCGACTCGAGTTCGATAGTGGAAAACTTTTTCTCCACTTTATATTACTGCCCTGGCTAAGGTCTTAGAACTCAGTCTAACAAATCACATAGGATCACTCCTCTTCTATCAAGGTCGATAGATTCCTTGTAGGTGCATACCCTACTCCTACAGTGAACCTACTGCAGCTAATCTACACTGCATGGACCCATATGGCTAGAGACCATGTATGTGTGCAGTCAAACTATAATAACCTCACTGTGAGTAGCCGAAGCACCGCAGGTCAAAGGACCAGTCACACTACTGCAACATCAAGCAAGTCACTGACGAGTGGATAGACATCTAAGTGACTTCTTGTCTTGGTCACGCTCAGTACCCTTGTTCTCTAACAAGCACCTGCACTATCACTTCAGTGTCCCTACACTGTGGACTCAAGTCTCGTCCATCCAGAAGGAAAGTGATCTGTGCACTGATCGGATCGATCACCGTCCTCGTGATGATCCATTGATCAGGAGCATTTAGAAATTAATCACCAATGATACATGGCTCAAATTCTCAACTCTTGAGAATATGTATCATCATCTTATTAATTTCTTGGACGATTCATAGACACATAAATAATATGAATGAAAAGATGCCTTTTATTTATTCAATAATAAATAGTCAAGTACAAAATTATGTTCCTAGAATTAACAATGTGTCAGCCAGATTGGCTTCTAGGGCATACATCTAACAATCTCCCACTTACACTAAAGCCAATCAGTCATATATCTAAGCCCCATCTTCTCAAGGTGGGCTTCAGTCTTTTGCTTACTTAGCTGCTTAGTGAACGGGTCTGCCACGTTATCCACGGAGTCTACTCTCTGCACCTCTACATATTTCTTCTCAACATAGTCGCGTATGAAGTGGAAGCGCCGCTCTATGTGCTTGGACTTCTGATGAGACCTTGGCTCCATAGCTAGTGCTATGGTGCCAATGTTATCGCAGTAAAGTGTTATGGCATCTAATGACATTACACCTAACTCTACAATGAACTTTTAACCAGAAGGTTTCCACTGCACCCTTAGATACGGCTTAACATTCAGCTTCTAAGGTAGAATCTATAATGATCGGTTGTTTGGAACTCTTCCAATTTACTGAACCACCATTGCACATATTCTGATGTAGACTTTCTATCATCAATATGTGTGCATCCTTCTACCTTCAACTCTGATCTTCTCCAAAGACCAAGAACAAGTCCTTGGTTCTTCTCAAGTACTTAAGACTGTTCTTCACAGCTATCCAGTGCTTTTTGCCTGGATCTGATTGACATATGCTCGTGACATTCACAGCATGTACTATATCAAGTCATGTACACAGCATGGCATACATGAGGCTCCCTATTGCTGATGCATAGGGGATCTTGCTCATGCGTTGAATCTCTTCAGATGTGTTGGGTCACATCTTCTTGGAGAGATTAATTCCATGCCTTAGGGGTAAGAGACCCCTTTTAGAGTTTTCCATGCTGAACCTTTTCAGCACTTCCTCTATGTACATCTTCTGTGATAGGCCAAGCATCCTTTTAGATCTATCTCTATAAACCTTTATTCCCAAAATATAGGATGCTTCCCTAAGGTCTTTCATGGAGAACCCTTTTGACAACCTGACCTTGACCAAGGTTAGCATGGGAATATCATTCCCTTATCAGGAGGATGTCGTCCACGTACAGTACGAGAAATACGACAGCTCTCCCACTAACCCTTTTGTAAACACACGGTTCCTCTTCGTTTTTGATGAAATCAAATGTTTTGATTGCGTCATCGAAACGAGTGTTCCAACTCCGAGATGCTTGCTTTAGTCCATAGATGGACCTTTGCAGCTTGCAGACCTTGTGATCTCCATCACTGGAAGTGAAACCCAAAGGCTGTTCCATATAGATGTCTTCATCAAGATATCCATTCAGAAAAGCTGTTTTCACATCCATCTGTCAGATTTCATAATCATGAAATGCTGCAATGGCAAGCAATGTTCGGATGGATTTTAGCATGGCTACAGGTGAAAAGGTCTCCTGATAGTCAATGCCTTCGCGCTGACTATACCCTTTCGCCACAAGCTTTGCCTTATAGGTCTCTACCTCTCCATCCGAACCTATCTTTCTTTCGTAGATCCATTTGCATCAATAGGTACAATACCTTCTGGTGGATTTACTAAGGTCCAGACTTGGTTGGAATGCATGGAGTCTAACTCTGGCTTCATAGCTTCCAACCATTTCTCGGAATCGATATCAGATATCGCCTCGTTGTAGGTTTTGGGATCCTGTATGTGATCCCTATCTCCCACTAGGAACATTTTCTCGGTATCCTCTTCTATTATACCTAAGTATCTATCGGGAGGATGGGAGACCCTACTAGATCTACGAGGTGGTCGAGGGACATCGTGTACTGGCTCTGTATGAATGGGTTCGATAGGATCCATGACTCGTTGCTTTTCAGAGACTTTCTCTTCAAGCTCAATTTTTCTCCCACTGCCTCTATCAAGGATAAACTATTTTCATGAAGATAGCATGGCGTCTCACAAACACTTTGTGATCCTTTGGGATGGAAAAATCGTATCCTAATAACTCTTTCAGGATATTCAATAAAACGAGCATTAATTGTCCTATCCTCTAACTTATCCGCCTGTTGTCGCTTGACGTGGGCCGGACATTCCCAAATCTTGAGATGACCAAGACTCGGCTTCTTACCATGTCATATCTCATATGGTGTGGTAGGAACGGACTTTAGAGGGAATTCTATTCAATAAGTAAATAGCTAAAAATAGGGCATCTATCTAAAGAAACAAGGGTAAATCAGTGAAGCTCATCATGGATCGGACCATATCCAATAGAGTCCGATTCCTCCTCTCCGACAGTCCATTGAACTGAGGTGTACCAGGAGGAGTCCATTATAAAACTATACCATTCTCCTTGAGATAATCACGGAACTCTCCACTAAGGTATTTACCTCTTCGATCTGATCGAAGAACCTTAGTGAGTTTTTCTATATGTTTTTCTACTTCATATTTAAACTCTTTGAACCTTTCAAAAGTTTTATATTTGTGTCTCATAAGATATACATACCCATACCGTGAGTAATCATCGGTAAAATGAAGTAAAAAATTACAACCCCTAGCCTGCACATCGAATGGGCCACACACATCAGTGTGTACTAGGGTAAGTATTTCAGTGGACCTCCCTGTGTCCTACAAAGGATAATTTGGCCATCTTTCCTTGAAGGCAGAATTTACAAATCAAATATGACTCGAAAGTCAATGAGCCCAAAAACTCATGTTTCTCCAATCTGTTTATTCTGTCTTCTCCTATATGGCCAAGCCTGAGGTGCCTTAAATACTTTAGATTTATCTCATTTTTGGATTTATTAGATCCTATGGTATTCACTGTTTGTTCAGATATATTCACAGATACATCCATATGTATGTGATAGAGACTGTCAATCTTAAAACCATGTTGAATCAATTTAATTTTTCAAATAAATAAAAATCTTTCTGTGCTAAATAAAATACAGAAATCAAATTTCTGCTAGCAATAGATAACAGTCCCTAAGTATCCTGAGCATATCTGACATACCTTCTGAAGGTCTGTCATCCTTCATGTTCTTTATGCTTTCCATGTATGTAGGACAGTTCCTCTTCCAATGGCCATCCATGATGCAATGGAAACACTTTTCCTTGCAATTGGCCTTTTTCTTGGAACTTCCTTACTTGGTGTTTTCTTAGTCTTCTGCTTCTTCGCAGGCTTCTTCTTCTTCCAAATAGACTCTCTCTTGAAAGTAGAAACCAACTTGACAGCGAAAACGATGCCCCTTGAACTTCTTCAAGGTCCCTAAGGTAGTTACCAATTTATTTAACAATTCTATTTTAGTGCATACAACCTTGTTCATATGGTAGTTTACTATAAACTATTCATATGAAGCTGGAAGGGATTGCGGAATCAAATCCGTTTGCAATTCCTTATGCATGGTCATGCCAAGCTTCTCAAGCTTCTCTAAGTCCTTTATCATGGTCAAACCATGATCATGGACAGACTATCCATCGTGCATCTTGGCTTTGAAGAGCCTCTTGGACACTTCAAACCGAGCTGCGTGACTCTGATCACCATACAACTCTTGCAGGTGATTTAATATGTCCCTGGCAGTCTTCATGTTCTCATGCTGGCATTGTAATGCATTGGACATAGATGCCATTGTGCAGCACCTAACTTTATTGTCGTTGTTCGTCCACTTAACAAGCGTCTTACGCTGATCAGTGATCGGATGGATTGGCAACATGGGGATTCCATGGTCTAGCATATACCCGAATTTCTCACAATTCAAAACTATTTTTGAAATTTGCTGAGCCAATCTTTATAATTGGGTTTGGTCAAACGGTTGTTCTATAGGATATGAGTTAAGAGTCTAGAAGCTGACTTTATAATCCTCAGAGAGTAAAGATTCTAGTTAGACTTTTGTACTTGATCCTAATCTGTTCTAAGGTCTTTTAGAACAAATGTAACTCCCACTATTTTCTCGAATCCCTCACACTCCCCTGGTAGGAAAACGGAAATTCCATACGACTAGGGTTTCTAGTGGGTACTGCGGTCCCACCAATTTACATGCCACCTCACCTAACAGTTATTGGTGACACATAGATTGATGAATGTACAACTCTTGTACAATGCTTCTCAAGTATGTTGCAGTGTAACTTAGTCTCTAAGCCATGAAAACCTCACCTAACAGTTATTGGTCCCATTTCTTAGTTAAGTCAGACCCACCGTATAACCGTAGGAATAAAGTCGTCATTGGGTCCTCACCTAACAGTTATTGGTGCCCAACCCCACCTTTACCCTACAACATCTCATGTCTATAGAGAGGTCCAGCCCCCCGATGCAACTTGACCACTGTGTCCAGCCGAGACAAATCAACATCAGAAAGGCCTTAGCAGCTCTACACAGTGGAAGACCTATTGACTTAATATTGGTTAATCAGGTCTCAGTGTTTGCAACTTGAGCTCTTCATAAGAGGTAATCGAATAATTGGCCAGGTAAGCAGGTGGGAGGCTCCCCTTACTCAGAGAGTAAGGTCCTAATTAAGTAACCACCTTTCATGCTTTCCTAGACACCAATTAGATCAATTAATCTAATATGACTTGCTCATGTCGGTTCACTCTCGACTTGATTGAGGAGGTTTTGATTTAGGTCTCAATTGGGTTTGCTACATCACATGTAAACCTATCTACCCGACTCACATTCACATCACATGCAAACGGCACATTGCAGGCAGTTATAATCGCAGCAATAATTAAAGCTAAACTTTAAATAGGTGATGATCATGGATTCTAGTTAGGTCGTATTACAAGCACATGCACGTCAATCGATCAACTGGTCTTCAACTCTTGAATTGGTTCCAAGCCTCCTTGATTCGATCCTTGACCAACTCTTGATCCAATCGCCATCAACCGCTTAGACCCCTGTTCATCTCATGCCTTGTCTTCAACTTGATCGTTGATGTACATCACATCACAGGAATACAACCAGATGTAAAATAAAAATAAAAATAAATTACATCTCCTTTTAGGAGGCACGCAGGCCTCTCAAAACATCAAATAAGATGCATGCAAGCATCTGAAAAATTAAATGACATCGCAGATCACATCGCAGGTCATTACATTTGATACCAAAAGGGTCTGAATCCTATGATCATCACCATATGCAATAATTATAATTTCAGATCTGAAAACTAACTGATTATATCATGACATAGGTTGCTGGTCATGCTAATCATGATTCTAATCTTTGTAATCCCATTAACAATGCTATTAGAATCATCTTTTTATCACATAAAAATCAGCATGCAAAAATCAGCACCCGTGAAAAATCTGCATGCAGAAATTTTCAGCATGCATGATCATTCAATTTTCAGATCTAATATGCCTTTAGATAATTAATTCTTACCTTAATCTATGAAACCAGGGCTCTGATACCACTGTTGGGAACCCGCCCATGCCGCTGATATTTCAAAAAATTCAGATGGCAGCGGAATCGGCATAAGCGGGATCAATGTTCATCGCATGAACGTTGTTTCATGAATCATTCGTAGTTAGATAAGAATTAAAACTTTTTAAACCTTTAGGAAGATCAGATCTTCACCTTGTGCGGGTAGATGATCACCGCAAATTGAAGTTCGTGGTCTAGGATGAAGGTTTGCTTGAAGCCGTTCAAGTGTCCGGCCTCTACGGGTATCCACACAAAGCAGTGATCCGATCAAAGCTCTCTTGTCTTTCCGGGGTGCTAGCTCCCTTGCAAAGACTTCTTTTGATGGCTGATTTCCTCTCTTTCAATCAACCCTTGATTGTGCTTGAGAGGAGGAAGAAGAAGGATGAAGAAGAGGAAGAAGAAGAATCCCCACGCAGCCTTCTTTCTTTTCCCTGCGTTGGAAGGAAGAAGGGAGGAAGAGGATGCCGCCAACACCTTTGGCTTTTATCTTCCTTGCTTGCGGCTGAACCAAGAGGAGAGGAGAGGGAGGCGTACGGCAAGGAGGAAGAGGACTTCTTCTATGCCCTAGGTGCCGCCCACAAGTCCCTTTTTATAGACATGTGGAGCTCCTAACATTTAGGAGTTCTTGATGTCTTTCCTAAGAGGGGGCGCCGTCTCTTCTCCCTTCTCCACGTGGAAAGGGGAGGGGCTTATCCCCTTCCTCATGGTAAACCCTAATCCATATTAGGTAGGGATTGGAATGCCCTAATGTGGTCAAGCCCTAATCCAATTAGGCTTAGCCCAAGGGTGAACCAATTTGGATCCAATCTAGGTAAGTCCTAATCCAATTAGAACTTAAATCAATTTTGACTCAATTGAACTCTTCAATCCTAATCCAATTAGGAGTCTTATTGATTCATTAGATTAATAATTAATTGTGACTTAAGAAACCCTAATCCAAATTAGGACATATATAATTTTAGTCCTAATCCAATTAGGACTCTATTTGAATCCGAAGTCCTAATCCGATTAGGACTCTAGGAATCCTACTCCAAGTAGGAATCCAATTTTGATTCAAAACTCCTAATCTCATTAGGATTGCAGGAATCCTATTCCAAGTAGGAATCCCAGTCCTACTCCAACTAGGATTCCCAGTCCTAATCCAATTAGGACTCTAGGAATCCTACTCGAAGTAGGACTCTTGTTTCAAGTCTAATTAATTAATTCCCTTTGTTCCTTCTTCAACTGAATATCAATCGAATTGATTA
Organism: Phoenix dactylifera; assembly: GCF_009389715.1. Lineage (NCBI taxonomy): Eukaryota > Viridiplantae > Streptophyta > Magnoliopsida > Arecales > Arecaceae > Phoenix > Phoenix dactylifera. The sequence goes on from NW_024068649.1 coordinate 25,417, forward strand.
CTTGTGATTCATAATCACTTTTCAACCATCGGATCAGTCAATACTTCTAGAGTGTGTGACCCCATAGGTTCTACTCTGACTGGTAGTGAGATATATTGTGATCTCTATCACTATATCATTGAAAACTCCTTTTAATGGGTTGGAACGATTCCAACTCAACTCATTAGGATTTATCGATCATCGAGATAATCCCTGAGAGTCCCACCATCCACCAGTGACACCTAGCAGCATGTAGTGGCTACTCAGTAGAATAGAAAGATGAACCTCTAGGTGCAGTTACCATGTGATACAGTCCTACTATCGTGGATCCCTACAGGACGGAGGTCATGGACAACTCGTCAAACCCCATCGTCTGTCATATGTCAAAATTTATTCGACTCGAGTTCGATAGTGGAAAACTCTTTCTCCACTTTATATTACTGCTCTGGCCAAGGTCTTAGAACTCAGTCTAACAAATCACATAGGATCACTCCTCTTCTATCAAGGTCGATAGATTCCTTGTAGGTGCATACCCTACTCCTACAGTGAACCTACTGCAGCCAATCTACACTGCATGGACCCATATGGCTAGAGACCATGTATGTGTGCAGTCAAACTACAATAACCTCACTGTGAGTAGCCGAAGCACCGCAGGTCAAAGGACCAGTCACACTACTGCAACATCAAGCAAGTCACTGACGAGTGGATAGACATCCAAGTGACTTCTTGTCTTGGTCACGCTCAGTACCCTTGTTCTCTAACAAGCACCTGCACTATCACTTCAGTGTCCCTACACTGTGGACTCAAGTCTCGTCCATCCAGAAGGAAAGTGATCTGTGCACTGATCGGATCGATCACCGTCCTCGTGATGATCCATTGATCAGGAGCATTTAGAAATTAATCACCAATGATACATGGCTCAAATTCTCAACTCTTGAGAATATGTATCATCATCTTATTAATTTCTTGGACGATTCATAGACACATAAATAATATGAATGAAAAGATGCCTTTTATTTATTCAATAATAAATAGTCAAGTACAAAATTATGTCCCTAGAATTAACAATGTGTCAGCCAGATTGGCTTCTAGGGCATACATCTAACATGAATCAAGTAAGAAACAAATAGTTTGAAACAAGAACAAAAGGAAGCTTCTCAAAAAGCGTATTTAAACAATATAAGCAAAGAAGAGTTAGAAGCCCTCAAACAGATTTTGGAGGTTGAGAAAGGGGCTTTTCAAACTCTTTGACTCCTCTTGAATGTGATGTTGATTTGCTGTCAGGAGGTGAGCCTTGAATGTGAGGAAGACGGTTGGAGAGTTGACTTCAATGCACTTCTTCCTTCTTTTTCTTGTAATTACTCTAGAGAGCCTTTGGTTGGTGGAAATCCCTTTTGCTTTGGATGGAGTCTCTCTTTCTTACTCTATTACTATTCACTCAGGCTATTTAAGCCATTTCCAACGAAAAATAGCCGTTAGATACACTTTGATGGCCGTTCTGCACACACTGCAACTCCTGACAAAATGTCCGTTGGAATCGGAGTCGACTCGCTCGATCAGGAGTCGACTCGAGTATTGCTGGAGTCGACTCCTGCTTTACTGGAGACGACTCGGCCACTATTCAAAATTTGAAATAAAGTGCCGTCCCATTCTGGAGTCGACTCAGCTGAACCTGGAGTCGACTCGCCAATAGTCCGGAGATGACTTTCCCTTCTAGAGACGACTCGATCTTCAGGATTCCAAAATCATCCTCTCGATTTTACTTTCTTGAGTCGACTCGAATTTTTTTGGAGTCGACTCGGCTCTCAGAGCCGGAAAGACAGGTCTTCTGTCTTTGAACTTGAACTGTCTCGGAGTCGACTCGGACATTGCGGGAGTCGACTCGGCTCTCAGACACCGAAATACCGATCTTCTGTCTTTGGAGTTGAACTGCCTCGGAGTCGACTTGGACTTTGCGGGAGTCGACTCGGCTCTCAGACACCGAAGTACCGGTCTTCTGTCTTTGGAGTTGAACTGCCTTGGAGTCGACTCGGACTTTGCAGGAGTCGACTCGGCTCTCAGACACAAAGTTGGCTCTCTGACTTTTAGCCTTGCATTTCTCTGAGAGTCGACTCTTGCTTCCTTAGGAGTCGACCTGCCAACCGTCGGAGTCGACTCGAGTTCTTCGGGAGTCGACTCGGCTCTCAAAGTCCAAAATGGCTTCTCTGTCTTTCTATCTGTTACTCCATGGAGTCGACTCGTACTTTGCTGGAGTCGACTCGGCAAACATCGGGGTCGACTCGAATTCTTCCGGAGTCGACTCGGTGACAGGTTCTGAGATATATCTTTCTGTCCGGCTGTCTGTTCTCAGTCGGAGTCGACTCGTAATGTGTAGGAGTCGACTCGAGCTTGTGCCAGTGCTTCTGATACGCTTGGAGTCGACTCATAATCTTCCGGAGTCGACTCGAGATTCAGACTTTGGTTCAAGTTGATTTCCATACTTAGCCAAAGTGTATTGAACCAAAGCTAGAGACACTTAAACATAAAATCACAAATATTTGACTGAAACACTAGATTGAATTCATTAGTATAACATAAAATATACTCAAATGCTTTGAGCTCATCAAAATCAAATAGGGTTATAATCAATCACTCCACAATCTCCCCCTTTTTGATGATGACAAAACATTGAGTATTTGTAAAGTGAATTGCTCAACCAAAAGAAGATTTATAATAAAGTTTTGAAATGAATTCAAGTGTCTAGTCATTTAATTTATTCAAAATTGAAACGTGTGAAACAGTAAATTCTGAAGTTAAAGCTCCCCCTTTCATTTGGAATTATATAAGCCTTCATGTCATGCAATCAATTGTTTGGCTTATATATATTTAATGATTTTGCTTTCTTAAGATTTTAGATTCTCCCCCTCAATACATGCATTCAACTTTGTTTAGATTCTTTGAATTTTCTTTTAGTGTGTTGAAGCTTTTGAGCTTCTATTTTTAGTTTTAGAGGAAAAATCTGCCAATTTGTTCTTGAGTATGATTCAACTAATCTCCGAATATCCCTTGAATAGATTCTGGAGATTACTCCTTTAGGAGCCCCAACAGAGAGATAATGAGCCTCGAGGTATCGAATCCACTTAGAATAAATTACTTTATGCTTTAAAAGTTTTCTTTTTATTGATTCCCTTTACATTTCAATTCAATATATTTTCTTCCCCTTTTTGTCATCATAGCAAAAAGGCAGAAAGCACAGTAAAATACAAGAACTCAAGAATGCACAATTTTTGCAAAGAATTTCTACTCATTGTATTTATCCAAAATTGAGTACAAGTGTGATTACATATCAAGTGAGTCCTCAAGGGACTGTACAACATAAAGTAAAAAAGAACATACAACTCTAGCCCTTGCTCAGTCTAGTGTGTTTGATGACCATGCTTAACCCCTCATTGATGTTTCCCAGTTGTTCAAGAATCTCTGAGGTGGCTCTAGACTGAATCCTCGATATGTTGTTCACACTTTCTTGGAGGGTGTCGAGTTTGAAGATCAGTGCATTGGCTAGTCTCTCAGCACCCTGACTCTGGTTGCCTAGTTCATGTTTGATGCTATCTCGCATCTCCCTTGTGTCGTCCTTGACGTCACTTATGTTCCAGTATTGACCTTGAACTAGGCTTCGAATGTTGAAGATCTCCTCCTTCAGATTTGCAACCATCTCTGTCACGGCTGCTAAGGAGGGTACTAACTCGGTGGAGGGAGTACTCTGAGGACCTCGGAGCTCCCTCAGCAGATCATCTCGCAGATCCCTCACTATCTCCTGCCGCAACTCTCGGAGCTGCTCAGAAGATATGCGGACCTCCAGTGGCTGCTGCTGCTGAGTAGATGGGGCAGTGGAGGTGGAGGGCTCCGTATGTGCAGGACCAGAGGTAGAAGGATGGGTGGGTAGATCTGTATGGTGGTCCTGGTCATGATCAGAGGTAGGAGAGTGATGAGTGGTAGGGTCAGATGAAGTGGAAGGTCTCCGTACCCAGACTTCCTCTACTCTATGAAATTCCATCCTATGAAGAGTCCCCTCACCCATGCGATCTGTGTGACGCAGTGAGCGAGAGGGTTCCCCCTCAGGAATGGGGACCTCTAACTCCCTAAATATCAAGGTGCACAGCATGCCATAGGGAAGACTGAGCCTAGGTTTATCTAGAGGCTCACAGAGGTACTTGTAGATAAGTTTGGGAAAGTTGATAGGAGTGTCCTGGAGTATATGGTACATCAGGGCTAGGTCCCTCTCTGAGATAAAGTCAAACCTCCCAGTCTTTGGGAAGAGAGTCCTAGAAATGACACTAAGGAGAAGCCGCATTTCAGCCGACAGCTGATTTGCGAACACCTCCTCTATGGGGGACTATGGAGGACTCCCTAAGACTGCTATAATGGCCTCAGTCCTATCTAGAGGGTGAGTGGGAGAGATCCCTTCTTGGGAAAGATGGAGGACTTGAGAAATGAAGTCCTCCGAGATGAATATAAGGACACCAGCTACGGTTCCCTGGATACCACCACTACCCCGGGCTACAGTCCCATAAAACTCCCTAACTAACCCCGGATAAGTTGGAAGGTCTAAGGAATAGAAAAAACTCTAGCCCTTGTGCCCTAAGACGATGCCCTAGGGTGAAGCCTTCCCGGGAGAGGAAGTCAAAGTCGACTTTCCTCCCGGTGGAGACCGCCTTCCCGGCGCACGGACGCAAGGGAACCGGCCTAGGCGGGCAAGAAACCAGAGGTGGTGGCCTCACGGGTTCATTCCGAGCCTTTGACCGTCGCTTAGCCCCGCTCGCAGAGATGGGTCTCTTCCGGCTCGGTACAACTGCTTTCCTAGGCATTTTTGACCTAGACACGAGAGAAGAACTAGGAGAAATGGAGGAAAACTCGATGGAGAAGACCTAGAATGGGTCGGAGACGAGGTCGGAGACGGCTCTAGGGTTTTGGAACGGTGTCGGCTGTGAATAGAAGTATCGATTGAACGTTTTGATTAGGGTTAAAACATCGGATTTCCGACCTCGAGTCGACTCTAGTAAGTCGCGAGTCGACTCCCCCATGATGCCATCGACCTCGAGTCGACTCCGAAATATGCGCGAGTCGACTCCCCCATGATGCCATCGACCTCGAGTCGACTCCGAAATATGCGCGAGTCGACTCCCCCATGAGCCAACTCTAAAATGTATCCGAGTTGACTCGAACTCTGGCACGCACCCAAAAATCATGTTATTTTCGTGCCACAAGAGATAGTTATAGACTTATCCAAGATTTAGGAGCTGAATTGATGATCATAGATAAGAAATCCTATGTTTACCATAGACTAATCCTCAAAATCTATGAACTAGAGGAGAGTATCACGAGAATGGATCAATCACTCCTAACCCTCTTCTAAGTATACAAAAGCGATCCTCACTCAGGGGTTTTGTGAAGATATCAGCAAGTTGATCATCAGTACACACAAATTGAAGTGTCACATCATCATTCAGTACATGATCTCTTATGAAGTGATGTCTTATCTCAATATGTTTAGTTCTTGAGTGCTGAATTGGATTTTTAGTTAGATTAATGGCACTTGTATTATCACAGTTAATGGGAATTTTATCTTGTTTAATGCCATAATCTTCAAGTTGTTGTTTAATCCACAAGATTTGAGCACAACAACTCCCGACAGTAACATATTCGGCTTCCGCCGTAGATAATGCAACCGAGTTTTATTTCTTGCTAAACCAAGAGATTAAATTTTCTCCTAAGAATTGACATGACCCGCTGGTGCTTTTTCTATCAAGTTTACAACCAGCAAAATCTGAATCTGTATACCCTATTAAGTTTATGCTAGATTCTTTAGAGTACCATAAATCTATATTTTTCGTTCCTATTAGGTATTTAAAGATTCTCTTGACTGCAATTAAATGTGATTTCTTAGGATTAGATTGATATCTAGCACACATGCATACACTAAACATGATATCAGGTCTACCTGCAGTGAGATATAATAAAGATCCTATCATACCTCTATACATCTTTTGATCTACTGATTTACCTGATTCATCTTGGTCTAGTTTGCATGATGAACTCATGGGTGTGCTGATTGACTTGTTTCCTTCCATATCAAACTTCTTAAGCATCTCCTTGATGTATTTGGCTTGATTGATGAAGATCCCTTCTTCAGATTGTTTGATTTGGAGCCCGAGGAAATAGTTCAGCTCTCCCATTATGCTCATTTCAAATTCACTCTGCATTAGGTCAGCAAATTCTTCGCAGAGGCGATTGTTAGTAGCACCGAAGATAATATCATCTACATAAATCTGAACTACTAACATATCTTTGTTTTTCCTTTTCAAAAACAATGTTGTATCAACGTTCCCTCTAGAGAATTCATGATCTAACAGAAATTTGCTAAGTCTTTCATACCATGCTCTAGGTGCTTGTTTCAAACCATAAAGTGCTTTGTTTAATTTATACACATGATTGGGGTATTGATGATTTTCAAAACCAAGAGGTTGTTCTACATACACCTCCTCATTAATATACCCATTCAAAAAGGCACTTTTTACATCCATTTGAAATAATTTAAAATCTTTAGAGCATGCAAATGCTAGTAACAATCTAATTGCCTCAAGTCTAGCTACAAGAGCAAAAGTTTCATCAAAGTCTATACCTTCTTCTTGATTATACCCCTTTGCTACTAGTCTAGCCTTGTTCCTAATCACGATTCCATTTTCGTCAAGTTTATTTTTATATATCCATTTGGTTCCTATTATTGAATATTCAGAGGGTCGTTCAACTAGGTTCCATACCTTGTTTCTAGTAAATTAGTTTAGTTCTTCTTGCATTGCATTTATCCAATTTACATCCTTTTCAGCTTCTTCTATGTGTTTAGGTTCAAAGTGTGAGACAAATGCTAGATGATTATTTAAGTTTCTAAGAGATGCTCTAGTCCTAACAGGTTGAGATGGATCATCTAAAATTAATTCCTTAGGATGCCCATGAGCATACCTCCAAGCCTTAGTCAGCCCATGATCCACAATTGCCTCTTGGCTTGATGATGCATTTCCAATTAGTTTTTGTTCATCTTCTTGTAATGTCATCTCATCAATCTTTTCTTCAAGAATTTCTGCATCATCATCAGGAACATCTCTCTTGCTAGAAGAGATATCATTAGTATCATCAAAAACAACATGTATAGACTCTTCAATAACAAGGTTTCTTTTGTTAAATACTCTATATGCTTTACTTGATGTAGAATATCCCAAAAAGATACCTTCATCAGATTTAGAATCAAATTTACCTAAGTTATCCTTGCCATTATTATGAATGAAACACCTACATCCAAAAACATGAAAATAGTTTACTTTGGGCTTTCTATTTTTCCAAAGTTCATAAGGTGTTTTCTTTATAATGGGTCTCAATAGAACTCTATTTACGATATGACATGATGTATTAATGGCTTCTCCCCAAAAATACTTAGGGAGGTTACTTTCACATAACATGGTTCTGGCCATTTCCTCTAGGGTTCTATTCTTTCTTTCTACGACTCCATTTTGTTGTGGTGTCCTAGGTGTAGAGAAATTATGAGTTATCCTATTTTTACTACAAAATTCATCAAATAGATGATTTTCAAATTCCGTTCCATGGTCACTTCTAATAGCTATGACTGAAGCATCTCTCGCATTAGTTACTTCTTATGAAATTTCTTAAATACAGAAAACGCTTGATCTTTATGAGCTAAGAACATGACCCAAGTATATCTAGAAAAATCATCTACAATAACAAGACCATATTTGTTTCCACCTAGACTTGTGGTAGTTGGTCCAAATAGATCCATGTATAGTAGTTCAAGAGGTCTAGAGGTAGAGACACAATTTATGGATTTAAAGGAGTTCCTTAATTGTTTGCCATATTGACAAGCTTCACGGATTTTATTTTTCTCAAATTTTAGTTTTGGCAAACCTATTACAGAATCTCTTTTAACTAACTTAGATATTGTATCCATACTTGCATGTCCTAATTTACGGTGCCATAACCAACTTGCATCATTAACCTTAGTATCACTAGCAACTAAGCAAGGACTGTTTTTAGCAAGATCATCTAGATCTACTACATAGACATTTCCACGTCTCATTCCTTTGAATACTAAGCTATTATCAATTGAGTTGGTTATGATGCATAAGGATGGTTTAAACAGAACATCAAAACCCTTATCACATAATTGACTTATGCTAAGTAAGTTATGTTTGAGACCATCTACTAATCGTACATTATCAACAAAGGTTGAGAAGGTGATTTGTACTTTACCTATACCAACGATGTGACCTTGGTTATGTCACTGCACCTCCCTTTTTATGCTCAAGGGTGAAGAATTGGTCTTTGTCACCCGTCATGTGTCTTGAGCAGCCACTATCCAAGTACCAACAGTTTTTGTCGACCTTGGCTGCAAGACACTCCTACACAAGGAAATCATACAATTTTAGGTACCCAAGTTTTCTTGGGTCCTTTATGGTTAGTAATGTTGGTTCCTTTTGGAACCCAAACCTTTTTAATTTTTCTTTTAGCTTTTCCTTTTCTATGATCACACACATTAGCTTTATGTCCTATTTTTCCACAGCAAAAACAGGTTATATTCTTAATTTTGCTTTTCCCTGCTTTTACAAAGAAATTACTAAGGAGCTTTTGCTTATTTTTAGGTTTATACCCTAAACCAGCTCTATTGAACACAGCTCGTTGACTATTAAGTATCATTTCTAATTTTTCAGAACTATATGTAAACTTTTCTACAAAAGGTTTGTATTTTTCAAGTTCTTGTGCCAACTTTTGTTTTTCTGTTTTTAGTGCGTTTAAGTCTTTTGTGAAATTATCTCTAATAGTTTGTTTATCCTTTTTAAGTTCAGAAATTTCTTTGGTTAGTTTTTCGTTATCTTTAATTAAGGTATTCGTTTTTTGAATTAACATTTGCTTGCTTGTTTTAAGTTCTAAATTTTCTTTAATGATAAAATCCTTATCCTTAACTAATTTATCGTATTTATGGAGGTGAGATTGATTGGTTAGTTTTAGCTCTTTATTTTTAAGATTTATTGTTTTATATTCATCCATTAATTCATTAAACGCATCATACAATTCATCAAAGGTAAAATCTAAATGCGTTTCAGATGTTACCTCATTTTCGTTTGCCATAAAACAGAGGTTGGCCTTATCCTCTTGTTCCTCATCTGATGATGATGATGAATCGGAATCCGATAGGGTGGAGACGAGGACTTTCTTTTTCTTGTACTTGCTGGCCTTCTTGAGCAAAGGACAGTCCGCTCTGAAATGTCCCGGCTTCTTACATTCATAGCATCTGATTCCCTTATTTTCCCTTTTCTTACCTTTATCCTTGTAATAGGAACTTGAGGGACCTCTCCTCTGATGAAAGGACTTCTTTCGGTTGATGAATTTTCTGAACTTACGCACGAGAAGAGCCTCATCATCATCTCCCTCATGATCTTCTTCTTCACTGCTGCTACTACAAGATAAATCCTTGTTAGAAGAAGTAGATTTGAGAGCTATTACCTTTTTCTTATGAGAGGATTCTTCTTCGCTGTGTTGTTTCATTGTGAGCTCGTGCGTCATTAGGGATCCAAGAAGCTCCTCAAGTGGAAGCTTGTTCAAGTCCTTGGCTTCTTGGATTGCCGTAACCTTGGCCTCCCATGACCTTGGCAAACATCGAAGAACTTTCCTGATAAGGTCACTGTTAGTATAATTTTTGCCAAGTCTTTTTAGGCCATTGACAATGTCAGTAAATCTAGTAAACATGCAAGTGATAGTTTCATTGGAATCCATCTTAAATAATTCATACTTATGAACTAGTATATTTATTTTGAATTCTTTTACTTGATTTGTGCCCTCGTGGGTCACTTCAAGTCTATCCCATATCTCTTTTGCAGAATTGCAAGTCGAGACTCTATTGAATTCATTTCGGTCTAAAGCACAATAAAGCACATTCATTGCTTTGGCATTTAGTTGTGCCTTCCTTATATCATTGTCATCCCAATCCTTTTCAAGTTTGGGTATAGTAACACCCTCTACAAAAATTGATGGGATGTATGGTCCATTAAGTATGGTGGTCCACATCTCATAGTCATGTGCTTGGATAAATATTCTCATCCTAGCCTTCCAATATGAGTAGTCGGTTCCATTGAAGAATGGAGGTCTATGGGTGGACTGGCCCTCAATATGAGAAGATCCAAATGGGGTTGTCATTTTGATCTTTTACTCTTTTGGTAGAAGAGTTCCGGCTCTGATACCACTTGTTGCCCAAAAAGACAACCCAAGAGGGGAGGGGGGGTGAATTGGGTTTTAAAGTAATTATTGCAATTAAAAACTTTGTGAGTAACTAATTAAAACTTATTGCAAGTGGTTTAATTAGTTGCTATATGCAGTGGATGAAGGGAAAGGAAGAGATAAACAATCACAAACTCAAGCGATTTTATAGTGGTTCGGAGCTAACCCTTGCTCCTACGTCCACTTCCTAAGCCTCACTTGGGAGTTCACTATAATCCCTCGACAAGTTCACAACCCAACTTGTTGTTTTACGAGATTACAACGAACTCGGTCGGTTTTCACAGGCTCACCGACTAGAACCACCCGATTGTTTTTCCGGGATCACAATCAAACCCTTACACCGTTGGTTTTAATCTCGGCTCACCAACAAACCTTGACACCCTTGATTCAATCCCCTGATTGAATCAAGTAAGAAACAAATAGTTTGAAACAAGAACAAAAGGAAGCTTCTCAAAAAGCGTATTTAAACAATATAAGCAAAGAAGAGTTAGAAGCCCTCAAACAGATTTTGGAGGTTGAGAAAGAGGCTTTTCAAACTTTTTGACTCCTCTTGAATGTGATGTTGATTTACTGTCAGGAGGTGAGCCTTGAATGTGAGGAAGACGGTTGGAGAGTTGACTTCAATGCACTTCTTTCTTCTTTTTCTTGTAATTACTCTAGAGAGCCTTTGGTTGGTGGAAATCCCTTTTGCTTTGAATGGAGTCTCTCTTTCTTACTCTATTACTGTTCACTCAGGCTATTTAAGCCATTCCCAACGAAAAATAGCCATTAGATACACCTTGATGGCCGTTCTGCACACACTGCAACTCCTGACAAAATGTCCGTTGGGATCGGAGTCGACTCGCTCGATCTGGAGTCGACTCATGCTTTACTGGAGACGACTCGGCCACTATTCAAAATTCGAAATAAAGTGCCGTCCCATTCTGGAGTCGACTCGGCTGAACCTGGAGTCGACTCGCCAATTGTCCGGAGATGACTTTCTCTTTTGGAGACGACTCGATCTTCAGGATTCCAAAATCATCCTCTCGATTTTACTTCCTCGAGTCGACTCGGATTTCCTTGGAGTCGACTCGGCTCTCAGAGCCGGAAAGACAGGTCTTCTGTCTTTGAACTTGAACTGTCTCGGAGTCGACTCGGACATTGCGGGAGTCGACTCGGCTCTCAGACACCGAAATACCGATCTTCTGTCTTTGGAGTTGAACTGCCTCGGAGTCGACTCGGACTTTGCGGGAGTCGACTCGGCTCTCAGACACCGAAGTACCGGTCTTCTGTCTTTGGAGTTGAACTGCCTTGGAGTCGACTCGGACTTTGCGGGAGTCGACTCGGCTCTCAGACACGAAGTTGGCTCTCTGACTTTTAGCCTTGCATTTCTCTGAGAGTCGACTCTTGCTTCCTTAGGAGTCGACCTGCCAACCGTCGGAGTCGACTCGAGTTCTTCGGGAGTCAACTCGGCTCTCAGAGTCCAAAATGGCTTTTCTGTCTTTCTGTCTGTTACTCCATGGAGTCGACTCGTACTTTGCTGGAGTCGACTCGGCAAACATCGGGGTCGACTCGAATTCTTCCGGAGTCGACTCGGTGACAGGTTCTGAGATATATCTTTCTGTCCGGCTGTCTGTTCTCAGTCGGAGTCGACTCGTAATGTGTAGGAGTCGACTCGAGCTTGTGCCAGTGCTTCTGATACGCTTGGAGTCGACTCGTAATCTTCCGGAGTCGACTCAAGATTCAGACTTTGGTTCAAGTTGATTTCCATACTTAGCCAAAGTGTATTGAACCAAAGCTAGAGACACTTAAACATAAAATCACAAATATTTGACTGAAACACTAGATTGAATTCATTAGTATAACATAAGATATACTCAAATGCTTTGAGCTCATCAAAATCAAATAGGGTTATAATCAATCACTCCACAGTCTCCACACTGTAGACTCGAGTCTCGTCCTTCCATAAGGAAAGCGATCTATGCACTGATCTCATCGGATCGATCACCGTCCTCGTGATGATCGGTTGATCAGGATCATTTAGAAATTAATCACCAATGATACATGGCTCAAATTCTCAACTCTTGAGAATATGTATCATCATTTTATTAATTTTTTGGACGATTCATAGACACATAAACAATATGAATGAAAAATATGCCCATTTATTATTCAATAATAATAAAGTCAAGTACAAAATTATGTCTCAGAATTAATAATGTGTCAGCCAGATTGGCTTCTAGGGCATACGTCTAACACCAACCGCCGCACACCCGTAGAAAACTCTCCCCACGTGCATACAAGGCATCTTAACCAAATATCTCAAATATGTAACCAAAATAATTCAACTAAAATAAATGCAATCTTATTTCATTGACTGACACAAATTATAAAGTCTCACAGTTCTAAAATACGCAACGGAACAATAAACTACTAGCATGTAAAACTTGGTTCTTTAAATAACAAAACCTTACAATGTCTAACAATAGTCTAAGATAAAACATCCATTTAAATAAATCATAATCTAAGATAACTTGTGCCTCAGTTCTTCTAGTCGCTCTCCCATTATGTAAAACCCTGATCGTTCTAGTTCTTCGGATCTGTAAAAATAGTAAGAAATCATATAATGAGCTAGACAGCCCAGTAAAAAATAAATAACTTAACTAGGCAATTCATATAATAACATAAAATATAAATACAAATTACGACGAATCAGCATAATGACATAATTAATTTTTCTTTTCAAACACAAATCCATTGAAATTCGTATCTTTCAAATATCCATATACATAATCATAAATCCAATTCGAAACAAATCACATTCAACTCAACAGCCTTTAACTACGACCATACTTATACCCTATGGCAGGCCAGAAACAGAACCGCACTTATACCCTACGGAGTGGGCCAGAATACCGCACTTATATCCTACGGAGTGGGCCAGAATACCACACTTATATCCTGCGGTGTGGGCCAGAATACCGCTTTTATACCCTGCGGTGTGGGCCAGAATACCACACATATACCCTGCGGTGGGGCCAGAATTGCCAATGCATAACCCCCAATTGGCAGGGTCCATAACATAGTCAGGCTGAAGTTCTAAATCTGATGCATATCAAAAATTTTTTGGTAACATAATAGATATATCATAATCCGATCTAAATATGCATATACGATGCAAGAACAGTAAATATAACAATAGTCCAAAAAATATTATTCTAATTCACATATCCATTTTTCATTCAAATCATCATCTCGTAAAATTCATAAATCACATATAAATTCATCAACAATTTATTCAATGCAAAAATAATATTATATAAATGAAGAGTTTAGAAAAAGCAGTTCATTACTTACATCGAACGCAATTCACAACAAATCCAATTAATCTCACAAATTCCTTGCAGAACCTAATATCCAAAAATCATATTTTTAAAAAAAAAATCATCATAATATATATAAAACTTAAATTTTAACATCCTCCCACGGCCGACCCTGCAGAAGTGTCCAGCACCCCGAATTCAGGTTCATACCCGTAAACCACCCTCCTCCTTTTATTATTATTATTATTATTATTATTATTATTATTATTATTTTCTTTCTTTTCTTTCCTTTTCTTTCCTTTTCTTTTTCTTTTTTTTTTCTTCTCTTCTTTTCCAGAATCTTCTCCCGACTTCTTCTCTTCCCCCATTTTCTTTCTTCTTCTTTCTTCTCCTGCAAAGGGAGGTCGGCGAGCTCGGAAGAGGCCAAGTCGAGGCCGGCGGTGCCCACGGTGGCCAGCCCTCTCCTTCTTCCCGTGGAGGAGGCATGCGCACGGGAGAAGAAGAAGAGCCCGCGGCAGTCGGCCTTCTCCGTCTTCCCTCTTTTCTTTTTTCTTTCTTTCTTTCTTTCTTTTTCTTCAAATGGTATAATAAAGAGGTGAAGGTTAGGAACCCTTACCTCAGCCCCGGCGAAGATCCGACAGCACTCTTTCTCTCCGGCGGCAAATGGAGGAGGAGAACCCGTGCCGAAGAAGACCGACCCAACGACCCTCTCTCTCTCTCTCTCTCTTGGGCAGTAACACGAAGAAGAATCCCCCAAGGAAGGAGGGGACTTGGGGTTTGGCAGCTTCTCTTTGGGTGGCCTCAAAAGAGAAGATGAAAAAACCCTAAAATAGGGCTTCCTTCTTCTTTGAGATGGATCCTTCCATCCTGCTGCGCACGTGAGGCCGAAACTTGGGACTGGGCTGGTCAAATGGACCGAGCCCAGTTCCAGGGTCTCACACCTGGAATGGCTTGGGAAGGAGAAGGAACTATCTCTTCGACCTTTGGTTCTTCTTTCTGATGGAACTAGGGTTTTTGTCCACTTCATCAATTGAGCAATCTACTTCTTAGGAGCCATGAGAGACCAATCCACCCAAAAGGAAAGAATTTTAAGTCGAGGATGAACTGATTTTGGAGGAGAAGAGGGTAGGAGAGAGTTTCGAATAGGAGGGAGTAGACAAAATGAACGAGAATTGGGATCATTCGGATATGATATCCATCTTCTGACATAGGGGTTGGCTCGAACTTACTTTTGAGTTAGCTCCTGAGTGGTGAGGTCGTCCCCTCAATTTTGAGAGTTGACTCCTCCACCGCTAGCAGAACTTTGAATTAACTCTTGAGTCAACTAAAAGCTCCTCCTTACGCCAAGGGATTAAGCTTCTTATAATCTAGAGTCGACTCCTCATATTCAGAGTTAGCTCACAAAGAAAAGTAATTCAATATTTTTATTAGAATGAAAACTGAAATTTAATTGATTGAATACAATAATAAGGAGTTTAATCATATAGATTTTAGTAGAAAAGATTGTAAAACTCCAAATCCACCTCTAATTAAACAAAACTTGTCTTTACTAAAAGGTTTTATAAAAATATTAGCTAGTTGCTTTTCAAAACAAATAAAATCAATTATTACGTTATTATTTTGAATATGATCTCTTATGAAATGATGTCTTATCTCAATGTACTTAGTTTTTGAGTGTTGTATTGAATTTTTAGTTAAGTTGATAGCACTTGTATTATCACATCTTATGGATATTTTGTCAAGTTTTATACCATAGTCTTCAAGATGTTGCTTAATCCACAATATTTGAGTGCAACAAGTTTCGATTGCTATGTATTCAGCCTTTGCTATAGACAAAGCTATCGAATTTTATTTCCTGCTAAACTAGAATATTGAGTTAACTCTTAAGAATTGGTAAGTTCCACTAGTGCTTTCTTTATCAATTTTGCAACTAGCAAAATCTACATTTGAATACCCAACTAGGTTGATTTAGGATTGTTTAGAGTATCATAAATCTAGATTTTGTGTTTTATTTAAATATCTTAATATTCTTTTAATAATAATTAAGTGTAATTCTTTAGAGTTAGATTGATATCTTGCACACAAGCAAACACTAAACATGGTATTAGGTTCCATTTAATTATTTTTAATTTATCCAATCTTCAAGTACTTATAACACAAGGAATGCTAGGCCTTTGCATGTGTAGTCAACTTTGGACCTGCATAGGAGAAAACTAACTCAAACTTTACCTCTTCATATGTTCTCGTCTCCTTCCTCATCATTAGGTAATTCAAGAGTAACAGCAGCTTGATCAATCCTCCCTAATCCTTAGTTAAGGCTGTAAATGGGTTGGGTTGACTTGTGACCCGACCGGCTTAAACTTGACCCGACCCGACTCGACTTGAATTAGAGGACCCGTGGAGCTGGGTCAGATTCTAAAATTGGACCCGTTCTATTTTTCGGGTTGGATTTGGATTTATTGAATTTAGATGCGATTCAATCTTATGGCCCGCTCCCGCCCGATCCAACTCGAATATGTAGTTTTCGTACATTTGAACCGTTTGAAAATGAAGCTCCCTTTTGGGGCCATTGTCCTATATCTAGCAATAAATTCTTCCAACTCTTTAGAAAATTCACACCTTCATCCCACAATGTTTATCTTTCCAACTTTCCAGAATCTGGAAATGCTGGAGAGGGGAAGGTCCAGTCCTTGGCATGTCAATGTTGGACAGGAAGACCAGCATGGCTGAAGAAAGATCTGCGCCTCGTGCAATAAAACCTATCGCGCTTCGAAAGCCTCTCCGTGGCCTTTTTCTCCTCTTGGAGGCAACGTCGTAAAAGTGCTTATGTTCGGATGCGCAGTGTAACATTCCTTGCACAGACATTCTTGACGTTAAGTATCAGCAATAACATAAAAATATAGAGGGCAACGCATTTTCGTATTTGAAGGTCTGAAGTGTCTCCCCGCTATAACAAAGATCTGCTCATACAAACCAAACTTCGTAACTCCTACTCCCACCACTTTGAAATGTTCGCAGGCAAAATCAACATCCGCCGTGGATCCGTTCAAAGCACGCCTACCCCTCCCCAATTTAAAAGCACCCAACCCCGCCAAGCCCAACCACAGTGCCGTTGTCGCCCATACCGCAAGCAATCCAACGCATACACAAACACACCGAAAGAAGAAAAAAACACGAGAGACGGAAAGCAGACAAAAGCCCACATTTTTCATCGCAGCAGCAAATTAACACCCACAGAACTAACACAAGCACCCTCCAACTAATCTAGAGGATCCATGGCAGTTGCATCCCGCGCTCTCTCTCGGCGCCTCAACGTCAAGGTCGTAAGCTGCTTTCGACGCCGCAAGCAGGCACCTGCTGTCCCCATCGCCACCGCTGCCGCTGCCCGGAGAACGGTGAAGCCGGAAAAGGCCAGGCGCCGATGCGACGTCTTCGTAAACCACAGGGGAGCCGACACGAAACGGACCGTGGCAGGTGCGGAGGAAGATTCGGGTCGGGTCCACTGCCTACACTACCTCATGAACGATGATCACAGCACGCGGAAACGGGAGCAAATATATGCTGGGCTCGGCTTGCCAGTTTATCCGTAGACTGCATCCAAATCCCGCCTGATCTGAACCGGACCCGATCCATACCTAAATTTTTTGGGTCAGGTCCGGGTTATAAATGGATCCGATCCGACTCGAATAATTTATTGAGTCAAAAATTGTAGCCGTGGATCCGAACCAATCCAACCCGATCTTCTTTTGAGTTGGGTCTGAGTCCAAAATTAGAATCCGGATAAGAAACCGGATTGGATCGGGATTACTCAAGATCTGACCAAACTCGATCCATTTGCACCCCTACCTTTCATATTGACATATACTAGAGCTATATATAGGCTAACTGACACATTACTCACACCTAGAGTAGCCTTGGAAAACTTGTGCCAACCTTGGTTGACACATGCGAATTCATGTCAAACAAAGTCCAAGACATATCAAACTAGAATCAAACTAAATACTATAGCCCAATGGAGTCAAATCTTATTAATATTTCATCCAAATCATGGAACCAAAGATTTCTTAGTTAGATCTGCATATAAACTTAAAACAGATAAAAAATAACCCGCATAAATATGTATATTAGTTTCTTGCGAGCCATTCTCTTATGTGCTATTTGGTAACCCAAATAGAATTACTAAGGTAATCGTAGATCACCAGTGGTCCTTATCTCGAAATAATCTGATCCTCGATGATCTAAGATCACCATAGGTATGTTATGTTTGCATGATTAAAGATTTTTAGATACTTACAAGTGACCTGTTTGGAATCCCATGGGAATCCAAGTTCAATGACCATATAATACCAAAATCACCCTTGATATATTTCATAAAAACAAATATATTAGTTCTATAAATTATTAATCCTATAAATATATATTAATTATTTATAAAATTAATATTTTTGTTTATACTTATAATATATTATTTTTAATACTAATATTTATTTGAATAGGAAAATAAGGTAAATAAAAGTAATATATTAAATAATTTTATTATATAAACACAAAGTATAATAATATATTTCTACTATAATTTAAAATTATCATTGAATTGTAATATGATAATAAAATAATTAATAATATATTATAATATAATATATATTATAAATACAATATATGATATCAACACAGTATAATATAATATTTATAATATTGAAATAATATATTAACGGTATATTTATATATTAATTTTTTTTGTTAGATTGAAGAGTATTTTTGCTTTCAAATTTCAGCTGAAGATTCGATTTTAAGAATGGATATCTCATCACTGAATTAGATTGTGATTTAAAAAATGAAGATGATTTAGAATCACTATCCTATAAAATCATCGAAATAGAGCTAAATACCATATCATTTTTATCCATATTTTCTTTTGATCTTTAGGGGACCTTCTCATACCAAATGCTTTCCCAATGTCAACTTCGGACGCTCATCCCGCACCAAAATCTCTCATTTTCGCTCCTCTCCTTTCACCTTTGGTAAACTCAACAGCCTCTGCTGTCCGAACTCACCTTTTAATTGACAAATATTCATCTGCTTTCCGTTAATTAATTAAAGCTAATGATGATCTCATCAATTGAACGGCCCTAATCACAGGCAAAAGTCGACATCATCCGTACAAAACCTTAAACTGCGTGCAAGATGCACGGCAATCAGCCGCCAGAACTTAAAATCCCAGTTGGCACCGCGTCATAGTTTACCACGAGAGGAGGGTGGTCAGCACCTTCCTTTCTCCCCCCATCTCTGAAAGAAACGAGTCAATTAAGACTTAAATATTTTTATCTCTCTTTTTTAAGCAAGAATGGTGCTCTCCCTTTTCCAAGCGTGGTCCAGAACGAAGGATCCTTAATCGAATGGCACCCTCCTTTAGATCTCTTCTCTCTTCTCGATTGCTTGTTATCTCTTCTTCTTCTTCTGCTGCAACTTACTGCTGAAATTCCAGCTAAAACCCCATCCTTTTCGTCCAATTCATCGCAAAAATCTCCTTTTCTTTTGCCCCCAGCTACCTAGAGCTGCTGGAGTTAGCAGTTAAGGAAGTCTGGTGATTTTTCTTCGAATTCTCCAAGAAAAGCTTCGAATTTGCGCGTTAGAGTTGAAGGATCTGGTGGTCGTTTGATGGGCAATACATGCCAGGGATCTTTCGGAACCAAGAATCCCCACAGCTTCGGCAAGCCGGCGGACTCTAAGCGGAATCCCTCCTTCTCCCTCGCCTCCTACTCCTACTCCGACTACGAGACACCCATGAAGCCCGGCCGCGAGACCGCCGTGAGCCCTAGAGGGGCCCGCTCCGCCGCCGCCGTCATGAGACGGGGCATCGACCCCAACTCCTGCTACGTCCTCGGCCACAAGACCCCCAACCTCCGGGACCTCTACATCCTCGGCCGAAATCTAGGGCAGGGCGAGTTCGGCACCACGTACCTCTGCACCGAGATCTCCACGGGGATCGAGTACGCCTGCAAGTCTATTTCCAAGCGGAAATTGATCACGAAAGAGGACGTGGAGGATGTTAGAAGGGAGATCCAGATCATGCACCACCTCGCTGGCCACAAGAACGTTGTCACGATTAAGGGGGCATACGAGGACTCGCTCTACGTGCACATCGTGATGGAGCTGTGCGCCGGTGGGGAGCTCTTCGACCGGATTATCGAGAGGGGGCATTACAGCGAGCGCAAGGCGGCTGAGCTCACGAGGATCATCGTTGGGGTCGTGGAGGCATGCCACTCCCTCGGAGTCATGCATCGGGACCTCAAGCCGGAGAATTTCTTGCTCGTTCACAAGGATGATGATTCCTCGCTCAAAGCCATCGATTTTGGCCTCTCCGTGTTCTTCAAGCCAGGTAAAGTTATAGGGCAAAAACAATTACAATTTTGGGCCATTCATTTAAGTATGATCCTGTATGAACCAATACCACCCAGCCAAATCCTGTAGGAAAAAATTAAAGATCTCCATAGGTTATTTTTTTCTTCTTGCAGCCTAAAGATTAGGAACTGGGCTACATTTGGACAAGCTTTTAGAAAATACAAGATAGATGGGCTAATAGGCTCAATTTCTATCGTTTTTTCATTCCAATCATGTAGGAATATCCAAACAGGCCACTTAATATTTTACTATTTCTTTGGATATTACTTTATTCAGGAATCATCTAACATGCAATACTTACGGGTGTATCCTTGGTATGATTGGATAAATGCAAATTATTTAGTATATATATATAAAATATATATGTGTGTGTATATGTAATATGTGTATACATATAATATGTGTGTGTGTGTGTGTATAGATATATGTGTGTGTGTGTGTGTGTGTGTGTATATATATATATAATATGTGTGTGTGTGTGTGTGAGAGAGAGAAAGATTGACTAGGATCTTGTTGAAAGGATCTCCACTCAGATCCGGCCAGATTATGATTGAAGATGGAGGTACAATATCGATGATTCGAATCATTAGATGTGATCTACTTCCTATTAATTGCTTATACCTAAAACAATCATTTGATTGGAGAGCTCTAGCCTATGCATTAAGTGGTCAAAATATATGTATTGTTTCGTATTATTTAAACTATCAATTTTTTGACCACTTGATGCATAGGCTAGGGGTCTCCAAATCACACGATTTGTACCATTTAAGCATTTTAGAGATAATAGATTCTATTGAACGGCTCGGATTATCGATGTTGAGCCATCATTCTCCAATCATAACCTAAACGGATCTGAGTAGAGATTCATTTCCCATCTCTCTCTTTCTATATGCATATACATACATGCGTACGTATATATGTGTACATATGTATGTATGTATGTATGTATCTATCTATCTATATATATGTGTGTGTGATATATGTGGGTCAGGTTCAAGTTACTAAGAATTACTCCTTTTTTGAATTGGATGATGAAAATCCCACATTGATGATTCGAGCCATTGGATATAATCTAGTATATTTAAACTACTTACAAAAAGTCATATGGTTTAAAGACCCCTATCCTATGCGTTAAATGGTCAAAATTAACAAGTTTAAATGTCACGAAACAACACATGTTTTGGACCACTTGATGCGTAAGCTAGGGGGATCTTGAAATCACATTTTTTTTATGGGTGAGCAATTTAGAAGTAGTGGATCATGTTTGAAAAAGATGTAACGTGGTGTAACTTGACTGAGTTGCTCTTTACTAAGGAGGAAACCCTCCAAACCTTCGCCCACCATCCCCCCCCCCCCCCCCCCCCCCGCGAAAAAAAAAGAAGAAGAAAAAAAGAAAATCCAAAAAAGGGAAAATCTCATCATTCCAAAAGGTTGAGACACTTGAATAGTTTCCTGAAATGCTCAGAGGGATCCACTAGAAGATGATTTCTTTAAGCAGTTGTAATTTAGTTTCCTTCTTGATCTAATCTTCTTTCTGAAGAAGCAAAGGATCATTAAAAAGCTAATTTAAACCAGAACAGGGGAAATGGAAGCAGATCCTTGATAAGGCTTACAAATGAGAGTATCTGTTTATTTACTTGATTGATAACGACCACCTCTTCACTCTGGCACAGCTAGGAACATGGTCTAAAAATGGGATTTTTAAGTGAATGTTTCTCATTCTAATATAGCTGGACCTATCACCTTTAGCTACTTAATCAAACTAGGGTCAATGTTAAAGAATTTGAAAATTGCAATAAGAGTTTCTGTATCGACAGTGTCAACCAGTATGAGTATGGGTACCTTCCCAATATGGCTGAACCATAAGCTGAGTTTAAGAGGTCCTTTAGTGCAACAAATGCTGTACCTACCTGTGACCTGTTTCAGCTTGTACCACAATAGTGTTTATCTTATAAAGCACATAAGATTGACTTAGCTGAGCTAGCATTCTGAGCTACAAAGAATAATCAAATGCACAATTGCCATTCTTTGAAACACAAATTGGAAATGGAAACAAAATGGAAAGCTGAAGTCCTTAGTTTTGTTGTTTATTGTTTTTCCAGAAGTGCCTCATGTTTTTTTTCTGTTTCTATTATGATAAATGTGTGAAACTCTTAGATAATGTATATTTCAGACGCATGATTCCACACTTTGCAATATACAAATTTACTCAGATGTTTAAACATGTGCTTTAGTATTGAAAGAAAAAAGGCTACCTTTCTTTTTGATGTCTAAAAAATTACATAGAAACTAATATAATACTTAAATCTATACTAGTTATTGACATTAATTGTTTTAAGGATTAGTATATTTAAAGCAAAAATTATGTTATCTTTGGAAACACGCTCTATATGAATAAAATAGGGGTCCTTGAAATGCATAACAGTTTCTGGGTCCTTATGGCTATGTTAAAATGGTTCCAGGATAAGTTCATCGCTTATTATCTTCTCGTAGAATATATGCTTGGCTGATTAGAGCACTACAAGATGATACCTTGAAATATTTTGTTGTAAAGATCGCTATGTTCTTTTATATACTTTTCGTTCACCTTTTTAATGGTTTAGTATACAATTTTTTTTAACATTAAGGTTCTTTACCTCTACTGTGCAACTTCAGGTCAGGTCTTCTCTGATGTGGTTGGAAGCCCATACTATGTTGCTCCTGAGGTACTATTGAAGCATTATGGACCAGAGGCTGATGTGTGGACAGCTGGTGTTATACTTTACATATTGTTGAGTGGTGTACCACCTTTTTGGGCTGGTATGACTCTGATGTACACCTGCTCACACTATTTCATGATTTATGGCAAATTGGCAATCACTAAAATTAATTGTTTTGCATTTTCCAGAAACACAGCAAGGAATATTTGATGCAGTTTTGAAGGGAGGAATAGATTTTGAATCAGATCCATGGCCATTAATATCTGATAGTGCCAAGGATCTTATCAGAAAAATGCTATGTTCTAGTCCTTCAGAACGCTTGACAGCCCATGAAGTATTATGTATGTTCTTCCCTTTCAGCTCAGAGTATGGAAACTTTTATTAATTTTTATATTTATGTATTACATATGTATAACATCCCATATGAGAGGATTGACTGTTTACCATTGTCATTTTGGACCCTTAAAAAATGGTGACTATGGAAAGTTTCGGGGTCTTTTTTGTGACTCAGCTTTCCACGCAATCCAGAGTTGTTCAGGATAATATATTTGAGGTATTAGGAGACATTTTCCATTAAAGAAACAGGATGAATTTCATCTTTCTTTTCATTTTAATAAGTGTAAAGATATAAAAAGTAAAAGATACATAAAAAGTTGGAAGGAGGTTGAAAAGATGATAAGATGCAAAAAAAAAGATCAAAAGATAGAGAACAGAGTAAGTCCCATGGATCGTTCTCTACTTAGTCCAGAGCTCTTTGCCAACCCGACTGCCTTTCATTTGCAACCTGCAATGAATTACCTTTCTACTGGGAATCCTATAGTTTCTTTATGAATCTCTGATTCCAAATATGTGAGTTTCTTGTGTTTATCGCATTCAATCACCTGTTGCCAGATGTTCCACATTAAGAGATAAGACTCCATGCCTCTTCCCATTTTTGTGAGAAACTTAATATAGAAGTTGTCATCTTGAAGTTACACTTGCTAAAACTGTACCACAGTCTTCACGAGAAGATGGATGTTGTGGGAATTAGGCATAATATAATGGAAGAAATCATCTAATTTCTTTATTCTTAGTGTTCATTACTCAGAAAAGTTCGGAAGCAAAGCTTTTAATGCAGGTCTGAACCTTATCTGGTTCTGGAACTTTTCATTAATGGGTTATAAGAAAGTTAATTTCTGGCTGAATTTACCTTTTTAACAAGTATCAGGAAGGGGTGAATGATCTCTTTCACTGCATTGACATGATTAAATTGTCAAAAGTGTCACTTCCAAGATATCAAAATGGTCTTTTGACATCTGCATATTGGGGTTTTCTGACATTTGCATTTTGTTTCCCATATGCTCAGGTCATCCCTGGATATGTGAAAATGGAGTTGCTCCTGATAGAGCTCTTGATTCAGCAGTCCTTTCTCGCCTCAAACAATTTTCAGCAATGAACAAATTAAAGAAGATGGCTTTACGCGTGAGTACACTATTTTATTGCAAATTGGTGTACTTCTTGAACAGTTAGGAAGCTGTAGTTCCTATAAAGCATAATGATATTGAGAAAACAATCTTTTCTATATATGTTGACATCATGATAAGTTCTCTTTTTCATGAATGATTTATGACACCTGAGAAATAATTTCCATTTTCTTTTCACATCTGTATGTGATGGTTACTTAAATTCACTTCTGAAATAGAAAATTGCACCTTTACATGGTGCAATTATATAAGATGTAATTCTCTTTTTTGCAGGATGTAATTCAGTGACATTCAATTTTCAGGATGTTTTCTCTTTTCCCTTTTGAAACTTAAAAAAGAAAAATTAAGGGATTTTTGCATGTCCACCCTTCAAATATTTCTTATTTGTTTATTTACTTTCAGCAAGTGCAATATGCATATTTACCATCCTGAAGTCAAATACTTGCATATATATATCCCTTCAAAATTCTGAATTTTGCATATATACCCCTCCAAAAATATGAAACTTTCATACGTACCCCTGAAATTAGATGGCATCATTTTAAGATGAAATAATGTAGATAGTTTTTTCCTTTATTACCTCAGATGCCGGCATACACATTTTAAAAGGTGTTTCGATGCTCATTTATCCTAACCATTGTAAAATGAAAGTGCACCTCTAACATTGGCATGTAATACCAAATATGTTCCTTAAAATTTCCAAAAGTCATAAATAATATAGGAAAAATAGTAAATGCCAACTTCAGATATATTTTGACCTGTTCAGATTAAGCTTATGATGTCAAAAGGTAATGCAAGAAGATGTGGAGGGCACAAGTGCTAATTTTAGACTTTTGGAGGGGCACATATGCACTTTCACCTTTTTGAAATAAATTAGCAAGTAAGGGAGTTTTGAGTGGCATATATGCAAAAATCCCAAATGTTAATGTTAGATCATATATATGCATCTTCTTGCTCACAGATGATGAGTGAAATCTTGGATTACATTAATCAAGTCCAAAAACAAAGTGCCCCATCATCATATGATGTCAACAATCGGGTTTCTGAGTAGGTGATATAAATCATGGGGACTGTTCATTATTTATTTGTGAATATTATGTTGCATCAATTTTTATTATTTTATTTTATTTAATTTTTTGTAGTAGCACAATATGATGCACTAATAAGATGAGCTAGAGAACTCATTATGATGGTAATCATGCCCATTGTCCAATACAACATACTAAGAATAAAAGCCATTCCCAGAATAACAGCCATTGCCCTTGTTAAGTTCGTGAATATCCTCAGTACTTCATTCTATTTGTTTTTTAAAATTTCTTTTATGGACTGCAGAAGATTTTTCTAGATGGTAGGGGTGTATGAAAAGCACTAAGATATATTTTGCAGTATTCTTGTTCAAAACTCATCCAATACTATAAAGTAAGTTGCATGGGAAATACACTTAGGAGTTAGGATAATGAGTACAAAGTTCTACCTTGAGGTTCCAATGTCAACCTTTGAAGTTTGCTTTATGTACCTTAACCTTTTCATGGCATGTTGAATCTGCTCCTGAAGATGCTGATTTATTTTCTTAGATGCAATCCTTGTGAATTTGTATGTATATATTATCTAGGTCTTCTACTAAACTACCCTAATTTACAATGAGGAGATGCTATAAAACATGGAATCATAATAATGATATAGGACTTTTGCAGACAGGGTCCATCTTATTTTAATTTTTACAGATTCTGACCATCTTTATGATATTTTGCAGAAACTGAGCAATTTTGAAATTTTCAAGTGCTTTTGCCCTTGATCTCGTGAATAAACTCCAGCCTGTAAATGTGCTTTGCATGCTCAAAAAAATATGTTAACAAAAATTTATGCGTTCATATAAAGCATGTACATCCACTAACACAAATATGTGCATTTACCTCCGCTTAGACATATCATTCGAGTATATGCACTAGAGCCCAGGTTCAAGAAGGTCAGAAAATTTTGAGACTAGGCTACTCTTGCAAAACACAAAAGAGAAAAAAAAGTGACCTAATTTTTGAAATGGAAAATAAAGTGGGTTGTTTTGGCAAAATTCCCTAATAATGTTGACAAGGGAAAACCAGAACTTCTGCTGTGTTTTACATGATGCTACTAATTTATTTTATGACTATTGTAGGAGCTTGATTTAGTGATTTTTACTGTGTCACTTTATCAAGGTTTCTAGATATTGTTTTTGCACTCCAGCATGAAAGAACTACTGTAGGATTGTCTGACAGTTTGTTCTACATCTTATCAGGTAATAGCTGAAAGCCTTTCAGAGGAGGAGATTGCGGGATTGAGAGAAATGTTCAAGGCAATGGACACAGACAACAGTGGCGCTATTACATATGATGAACTGAAAGCAGGTCTGAGAAGATATGGTTCTACATTAAAGGATGCAGAGATTCGTGATCTTATGGAAGCAGTAAGTCAATCAATATAGGAGACTTCTATTTTCTTTTCATGATTATTTAAGCTGTGCTTTCTCTCTCCTATCTCATTCTCTCTATTTTTTTTTATTTTTTGGGCTCCAAAAAATAGATCAAAATCTGCAAAATAAAGAGAGATCATGCCGAAATTTTTGATTTTGGCTTGATTTTATGATATATTGTAGATCTATGGGTGATCTACACGATGACATAAAAATCTTTAATTTTTGGATTATATATAATTTTTAAAAATTTAAAATATATTTTTGGATAAAAATAAAAAAATAAAAAAAATAAAAAAAATATAAAAACAGAAAAGCATTTAGGGGCATGCAAGCTACTCTCCAGCAAAATTTAGTATTCAGTTATTTATGTTTTGATGCAATCATACGTACGGTGGCCTAGGCTTAAATTTGAAAAAAATTGAGAAATAAGTAGCCTTTGATGCATGCCTATGGGCCTAAAAAATATATCTAGCATCTATTATTGGGTTCTACATGGATCTGAGCTGAAATTAATTTGTTAAAATATTTATATTTAAAAATTATTTTTTAATTTAAAAAAATAATTAAAAATATATAATTAATACCAAAAATTATAAAAAATTAGTAGCACATAATACATATTTCAGAAGTATTTTCTGAAGTAAAAAACATATTTTCTGAATTTATGGTATTTAAATATTTTTTAATTTAAAATTTGTTAAAAATATATAAATAAATTAAAAATATGAAAAATTAATATTATGTATTAGATAAATCAGGTGTATTTTTTTAGAAAATTATTATCTTTATCGAAATAAAAGTTTACTATTGTTATATAATTGATAAACCTACAGAAATGGAACCATCAAAGAAAAATAAAAAGCTAGAGTGTGACATTGGTTGGAATCATGAAAAAATGCTCTCGAGTCGGTACCATTGGAAGTGTAACTGATGCAACACAAAATTCAAGGGAGGAGGGGTAACTAGGTTGAAACAACACTTAATTGGTGGTTATCCCGACGTATCTTTGTGCCGAAAATGTCCACAGGAGATTCGACGGCTGATGAAGTACTTCGCTAATTTTTGAACAATGAAGGAGAGAGTTTTCAAGAAGAAGTTGGAGATGGACTGTCTAGCCGTAGAGCCACCTTCCTATCATTTTAGAGAGTCAAAAGAGAAGTCCGCTCCAGATAACGAGAAAGCACTTATCTAGGTTGCCATTCAGGCGAGCCTGGATGATCAGTGATAGTAGGATGAGGTGGCTAGGCACAGGGCTCGATTTGGACCCTCATATTACGAATCAGACTCCGGTTCTGCGAGCAGCAGGGCAGATCTAGAGTTCAAAAGAACTTCCTCAGTCAAGAAGGCCATAAACAGAGGCGGTGGCCGTGTTGGAGAATTTTGGTAGCAAAAAAAATGTCATCTAAGGAGATTCCATTAGGAGCCACCATCCGTGATTTAGATTCAAATGCCTTTTGTTAGTAAGGATTCGAAGCAGCATGGGTTGATATAATGTTGAAGAAGGATATGTGGCGAGCTATTGGAGTTTGGTTCTACTTCAGCCACATTTCAGCGAATGTGACAGACAATACGTACTATAGGTTTGTCATTTTTTTCATACATGCTGCCGCTCTCAAGTAGATCCTCCAAAATCGAAGAACATCTATAGTGAGCTTCTTGACAATAATTAGAAGCTAAAGAAATGGATTGCCTCATATAAGAGTAAGTGGCCCACATATGGACTCACCATATGTAATGGTTGGACCGGTTCTACCAAGCGGAGCATTATCAATTTCTTAACATATTGTGATATGAAGACTTTCTTTTATAAGTTGGTTGATACTTCCGATCAGGTGTACGACACCATATACATCATCAGATTGATGGAGGAGGTGATTGATCAGGTAGGAGAAGAGAATGTCGTGCAAGTCATTACTGATAATGGGCCACAATATAAGGCCGTCGGGAAGATCTTGATGGAGCGGCGACCACATTTTTTGGATCCAACGTGCTGCACATTGTGTCGATCTCATATTGATGGACATTGAAAAAATTCTTGGGGTGCAACAGATAGTAGAGACAACACAAACCATCATTAGATATATTTATAACCATACATGGGTCCTTTCATTGATGGGGAGGTATGTGGAAGGAGAGATCTTGAGATAGGAGACAAGATTTGTTGTCAACTACGTTGCACTTGATAGCTTTCTTGAGAGGAAAGTAACCCTACGTTAGATGTTTGTCATTGCCGAGTGGCAGAAAAGTTGAATTGCAAGGGCTGACACTAGAGGAAGCATTGTCGAGGACTTGGTGATGAGGTTGGTATTCTGGCAGCAGGCTGAGAAGATAGTGAAGGCTATCAGATTATTATATGCAGTGCTTCGGGCCGTAGACATCGAGAGGTACCCTTAGATGGGCTTCTTATATCATATGATAGAGAGGTCAAAGATTCTAATCAAGGAGGCAGATCCGACGTATGCTCAAAAGTATATCGACATCATTGAGCAGCAGTGGGATTATGTTGCCCAACTATGCAGCCCAAAAGGGGGGATGGATTGGGATTTCCAAATCTTTAGCTAATAATACAGTGGAATTTAATTCTTGATGGAAGAAGATAAACTGTAACAGCAGGTTAATAAGCAAAAATGCTAAGGATGAACGCAAGTAAACAAATAATGCAAACACAAAAAAAATATAGTGGTTCAGTGCCAATTCTGCACCTCCATCCATTCTTCAAAACTTTGTTTTTTGGAAATTTCACTATAATCTATTATCCAGATTACAACCTAGTTGTTTTCTGGGTTCACAAGGTCAATCAACCAAAATCTTCAACTGATTGTTTTTCAGATTCATAATCAACCTAGTTGAATTTTTAGGCAATCAACCAAAATCTTCCCCCCGAGTCTATCCTAGGCTCAACACAATCCAATTTCTGATTTGGATGGACCTTTTCTCAAGTTTCAATCCCTGAAACTTGTTACAACAAAGAATAAAAAGAAGTTAAGCTCTTACAATGAATATAACTCCAAAACAATAAATGCAAAATGATAAATGAAGCTAGACTATGTTGGCCGACTTGATTGCTCTTGAAGGCACTTTACTAACTCTCTAATATTGAAGATATGATCGTTCAGCTCACAATGAAAGCTCTTAAATGATTTACTCATTGAAGCTCTCTCTTTTTCTTTTTTTTCTTACTTTGATAGATATTTCTTTGTAGTGCTTGAGCTCTCCTTTTTTCCTTTGGTGTTTTCCTGCATTTATATTTTTTAGAGAATGTTGGAAAACTTTTCTAGTCGTTAGACAGTTAATAGAGCCGTTATGAGATGGAAACAACTATTTAGACTCGTAGAAAAACTGGCCGTTACAGGTGTCAGGTGTAGAGGTGTTGACTTGCCATTTTCTAGGATTGATTCGAGATTTCAAGAGTCTACTCGTGATCTTCAGGAGTCGGCTCAAGTTTGCTTCTGCTTCTGCTGTGCTTTGTCTTTCATCTATGACATTTGTTGAGTCGGCTCTCTCAGTTCAGAGGTTGACTCGGCAGTATCGTCTCCCCACGGTGTCCATATAAGGGGGGAGGGCCGGGGGATGGATGGGAGTAGGGGTCACATGCGAGAGCACTGTAGTCTCCGGCACAGCGCACGTTCTTGGAGTGGGGCCGCAGACACGTGTACCGAGATGATGGAGAGGTTCAACCAGGTGACAAGACTGGAGGGGGGAAGGAAGGGGTGGTGCAGTGCATTAAACGTGGTGCCTCTGACACGCACCAAGAAAAAAAAGTGAGATCCGTTTATGTTGGATGCCCTCCTCAGCCTTACAAACTGAATTTAATTGGAGAATAAATTAAAGTTTTGAGAGAGATGCCAAGGGAGAGGAGTCTTAGTGTTATTCGGAGGGATTGACAGATACCGTATACGGCGGGTATTACCGTATATGGTTGAGAGAACTGCGAGGCTCAGTTTGTTCCTTTGCTGTGTTGCCTTTTTCTATCTTTGATGGATTTGTTTTTGGTTATTAGATTGTTTCGGATTGGTTGCATGCAGGAAGAAGCTTGTGTCCAGATTTTTCGCGTGTAAGGACAGGAGATCAATTTGGAGTTCTTTACTTGAAGCAAATCTGCAAAATATGCTCGCACATTTAAGTCATGTGTGGTATCAAGAAAGTAGAGAGGTTGCTATTTACATTGTGGACATAATTGTGGATAGAAATATGGACCGGTAGTTTGAGCCGGAGCTTGATGAGCGAGGATTGCCTCCACAACCGACCAGTTTTGTAGCCAGCGAGGCTAAGGTCGATGCAGGGCAATAGGCAAATCGCAATATTCCACGCATCCTTTAGCTGATCAGCGACAACTATAGGGCTCACTAGGGAGTCGGTCACCACATGACTCTTTGTCCGAGTTATCCTCTCAGAGATATGATCAAGAGATGCTTAGACGAGACCACTACGCTATCCGGTTGACTCGGTAAGTAGGGGACATCCATCCTCCTAATATAGCCAGATAGAGAGGGGTATGAAGAGTAAGCAGGTAGAGAGGGGCATGAAGGATAAGCAGGTAGAGAAGGCACCAAAAGTAAGCAGGCAACTAGTCAGCAGACCAAAAACGAAAAATAAAAAACACTTGTAGCTCCTATAAAGAGTATGGAGGAGGAGCAGTTCACTCAGATTTAGAGACCAGAAGCAGCAGTTTTGGTGGTCATGGATTTGCTGGCCAGAGAGAAAGTGGAGGACATAAGACCACCATTTATGAGACAGCCACAAGGTAGTCTTCGATTTATTGGTGAATCCTAGTTTACGCATGCTACACAAGATAGGGACCACGGTGCATGAGTTGGTAGAGTCCACGAGGATACTATTGCATATAGGAGACGAGCTTTTCGAGGTCATTTAAGAGGATACGATGTAGCTGTAGATGATCTCGCACGTGGAGTAGGATTTATAGATGAATTAGGTTTCAAGTCATATATTGGATCTTATTACCCGTAGCTACAGGCAGCCTATAACCCATATGGATACTAATATGGATATGGTGCGTTTGGAGCATCTTCTAGTGGCAACTATCTTATGCAGCCTGGACCATCTTACGAGTCGCATTTTGCTGCCGGCTTATTCGGATGTGCCCCTTCATAGCCGTTTTATTTGCTAGAGATTACCTCTTAGAGCTAGAGCTTCAGTGAGAGATCCGAGAGTGCTTATAACCCAGAGCGTGGTCTTTATGGGATGAACATACAAGACTACAACGCTGCTTGGTTAAAGGGATGGGCTGATGTGCCTCCTGACTATATTAATGATCCGGATATCTACGAGAGGCATCGCCACTCGACAAGATTTTAGATATTGGTATATATGTTGTACTTTAAATATATGTAATTGATTATATTATTTTATATTTTTCACCTCACTAGTTGATTTTAGGATATTTCATGTTGCTTCTTGTAGCATACAATATCCTACTAATCATTTTATATTTTGTATCACTTTAAAACAACAAGATGCATCATTTAGGTTAAATCGGAATTATAGAAACATAAAAAAAAACATAAAAAAAAATCAAATTAGACTTAAAATCATTGAAAAAGTTGAAAAAGATTGATTACTAATTAATTAAACTTAAAAAACTCAAACAAAAAATTGGGAGTGCCGGTTCCGAAACGGCACACCTAAAAATACCGTGTGTCAGTACGGTACCGGTTCGGTATCATACCAATTTGCTCACTGACCGGTATAGGTTCTAGTACCGATTCGGCAGACCTTGGTACCGATTATCGTTGCATTGATCGAAATTGGTCAATTAGTTTTGTTTGTTGAGGCATAAGGTGAAGTCATTGATTGGTTGGTTGCTGAGATTTGTTCCTTTTCTCTTTTATGTGCAAAGAGGCTCATGTTTCATTGTCTCATTTTTGGGAAAGGAATTGGTATTGAAAGCATAACTTGGATTGGTGCTGGGTTTAAATTATTGTTCTCAACAAGACTTTGTTCTTCCCCCTTTTAACTTTTCTGTGTGGCAAGTGCGGAAGAGCACTGTCATGTGGATACTTCTTTAATGCAGTCCTCTTAACTTAGGCTCCTTTTCAGCACATCCGAAAATGTTAGAAATTTATGCTCACATTTATTTATGAATTTGAAATTAAAATCTGATCTCTTGTATGTGGGAGATGGTTTTGGATACTAGAAAACTGCTCCACAGTGCAAGATCTATTTCTGTAAAGTCTTCCGCAGCTCTTTGGTTGTACTTATAACTACTTTGCTGTTCTTTGAGATGCATTTTGTCAATAATGTAAAGAATGTGATTCCATATGCCTGGTTTCTCTGACTTGTTACAATAAATTTCAGGCTGATGTGGACAACAGTGGTACCATAGACTACGGAGAATTCATTGCAGCCACTGTACATCTCAACAAGTTGGAACGTGAAGAACATTTGGTGGCAGCTTTTTCATATTTTGACAAGGATGGAAGTGGTTATATTACAGTTGATGAACTTCAGCAAGCTTGTAGAGAGCATAACATGACTGATTGTTTCCTTGAAGACATTATCAAGGAAGTGGATCAGGATAAGGTAAGTCACAGATTTTAAAAATCTTTTTGATATAAACCATTTAGTTGCAATAATTTAATTCTATATAGTGCTATTAATGGCTGAAAAATGATATGTTTCACATATTGGTGGTGCGTGACTAGGAGTGCTATGTCTATCAGATTAACCTTTTTTTCACACGGGAGAAAAACTTTTGAAATTGTCTCATATTTTGAAATTATGTGGTTTCTGTGAGGGCCTGGTCCATTGACCGGCCCACACATGATTGGGCTGCAAGCCCATGTGAGCAAGGGCTCATGGCCCGTGCATGTGGAGAGGAAGAATCAGACTCCGAACAGGAGTCCTCTTTTTCCTTGGATTCTGCAGGGAGGAGGGGACCGTTGGCGACCGAATTCTACCAAGTTTGAGCCGATTTTCGCTTATAAAAGAGTTTCCTTCTCCTTTGGCATCAACCATGGGAGTTCATCCATTAGAGGCATAAAACTCTAGGTTTTTCATTGGAGCAATTCGGAGTTTTTCGCCATTGAACCGGTCGAAAGAGCTCGCTGGAGGCAAGGTAAGCCTTCCCTATTTGTTCTTCAGTCTTTGGGGCCGCCTTTCCACCTTAAATCCGGCCGGTGAATCACTGGATTGATCGTGGACAAACTCCCTCCCTCCCTCTCTCTCTCTCTCTCTCTCTCTCTCTCGTGTTGGTCACCATCGGCAGCCACTCTCTCACCATCATGCCACCGGTCCTCAGCCGTAGCTGCCGGTCCTCCGGCCACAGTTGCCATCGGGCTGGAGGCCTTCTCCTCCCCTCCCCTGTCTCTCGATGGGGTGGGCTCTCACCCCCACCCCTATTTCGCATTGGAGGAGAGCAATAAAGAAGAAAAGAAAAGAAAATCTATAGCAAAAAAAAGAAGAAAAGAAAAGAAGAAGAGGAGAGAGAGAACCATCCCTCTCTTTCTCTCTCATCTCCATCTTTCTCTCTCTAAAAAGATCCATGGATTCATAAATGAGTCCTATTGACTTGATCAACGAACTCGAGTTGCCCCCTGCAAAGGGGCCTGATTTGCCTGGGTCCTGGGCTGTCTACTGGACCGATCATCCCAACTTTGTTGAATGCCCCTGAAACTCCTATTGATGAACCATGTTGATTGATCTTGGCTTGATTGAGTCCGATACAATAAGCGAAATTCTAGACTTGACCCATACAAAACCATCGTACGCTCGGTCAAGTCTTCTCGGATTATTTTTTTAAAGTTATTATTTAAAAATTAATTTTGCTGTTAATATTTTAAATAGGTCTAGCGGAGTCGTCTAACAAAGTCTGACAGTCTAAGACAAAAGAGATAAGTAAATCTTATACTCCTTACTAGTTTTCGAACTTGTAAATAACCCTGACACTCCTTATTAGTTTTAAAATTTTCATATATTTTCCATGCCTATGATACTAAATGTGGATGATATCATGTTTTCTTAAAATTAGGGATCAAGCATACGATCTTATGAGACTTATGATTTATTGCAAAATAATAGTTTCATAAATATTTTAATATTAACTTGTTTATGAACTATGAACTTCATATTTATACAAATTGTATTTCATGATTATTCATTCTATTGTTAAACGTTTATTTATTGACTATGAATTCTACAAAGCCATTTGGTGTTTTATTCATGTATGATTCAAGAAAATATGATTTAAGAAATATGACGTAAGAAAAATTGTTTTAAAAACTATATCAAAAAGGTTCTCAGATAGTTATGTATGGCCCTGAAAGTAGGGTAGATCGACATCCAGTTTCATACGACCCTGCCAGCAGGTAATAGTAGTTGCCATACGACCCTCTCAGGAGATAATAGTAGTTGGCATATGACCCTGCTAGTGGGTAATAGTAATTGGCATACGACCCTGCCAGCGGGTAATAATAGTTAGCATACGACTTTACCAACGGATTATAGTAGTTGGCATACGACCCAACCAACGAGTAATAGTAGCTGGTGTTTGTCGGTTACGGCCTTGTCACGGGTATAATAGTGACCTTAGCATTTAGTCTAAGAGTAGTAATTTGATCAAGAATATGGTTAAATGGTAAATAATTTATGATTTTATTTATGCTATACACTTGGAACCATGTTTACGACATATTGGCGATTTTGTAGAAGAATTTTAGTATATTAATAAACTATGAATTTGTGGTTAATGATTTTTCGAATATTGAGAATTATGGGTTTGGTATTTATGTCTAGATTTAGATGCTCTGAACTAGTATTGGTTTTATTTAATGGATGATGAAATTGGACTTTTAATTATTATATATTTTTGCGATGGATTTGAAAATCTAAATGTAATGTTGGTTTCGTGTTATTGTGGGTTGTACCTCTCGGTAGCACGGTCATATCATGCTCCGAATTTGGGGCGTGATAGTTTCTGTGTTAGCTAGTATGTTGCTTGAGCTAAAATTTTATTTCTTCAATATCAGCTCTATAAAAGATGACATATTCCATATTGAACCCGAACCGTACATAGCCTAGTGCATTTAGTAACAGCTAAATGATCTGTAAAATGCCTACCAGTATGAACAAACCCCTTTACCATGATTGCCTCTTTCTAGATCGGGACATACTGTTCGATTCTGAAAGCCTCCGATTTCATTGGCTTGGTCTTTTATTTTTGCATATGGGTTTCATTTAAAAGAGTAAAAGATCTTGTAAAAACAACTTCTCATATTGCTGTGTAATATCTGTCATATTTTCCCTCTCTTTAACCTGTAAACGATATAAATATTTCACGAATAGCAACCAGATATTTAATATAGTGTAATTCATGAATTTAATTTATTAACTCAAGTCTTTATGGAAGATATTACATGTCATGCGCTTTAACTTC
The DNA here is from genome assembly GCF_009389715.1 of Phoenix dactylifera. Lineage (NCBI taxonomy): Eukaryota > Viridiplantae > Streptophyta > Magnoliopsida > Arecales > Arecaceae > Phoenix > Phoenix dactylifera. The sequence continues at coordinate 61,419 of NW_024068649.1, forward strand.
AGATTACGACTAAAAGATACAACATAGCTGACAAAATAAAAGACGCGGCATCCATGTTGGGCGATTATCTTTGTTATGGAAATGTAATATATAGTGTCATAGTTTTGTTTCAGGATGGTCGTATTGACTATGGTGAGTTTGTTGCAATGATGCAAAAGGGCAATATGGGAGTTGGAAGACGGACAATGCGGAACAGTTTGAATATAAGCATGAGGGATGTAACAGGAGCTTTCTGAATTTTTGTTATGTACAGCTACTGTTAAAGAAATCCATTATTTTCCAAGTTTCTTTTCCTGCCCTTTTTGTATTTATGTTGTGAAATGAAATATGGAAAAATATGGTGTTTGAATCTGATGAGTGTGTTAATATATTCTATGGAAAGGAGCAAGTTAGTTATTCAAAACCTGGACTTACATAATGCCAAGGCAACAGTGAAATCAAACCTTGTCATGCCAATATTGTGTCGATTTTGCAGTACAACTATACCAAGAAGGGTTGACAAGTTCTGGGCTGTCAAATGGGTGCCAGCTCTGCCTTCGATCGTTAGTTTATCTTAAGCCAATTGTGGATTAGGCGGAAGTACTATTCTGTTGCCATTAATTTCTATATAAAACTAGGATCATTTTTATATAATCTTTTGAATCTTCCTGGCGTTTCCCGCAACTTGTATCTAAAATACAAAAACTTTATTCACTCACTCTCTTTTCTTTGTACTTGCTTTACTTTAATTGCTTATTATTATGATCTATATCAAAGTTATTGCCCTAGTTTTGCGTCATATTTGGCATTGTTTTTGAAGGGCTAGAAAGCACCTCTATGAGGGCCAAAAGCTCTTTTTTTGGTGATATTGAGGTGGTTGGTAGTGTAAGGCGAGGCCTAGTCCATTGACTAACCTACCTAGCTTGTATGGCACCTAGCCTTTGGCCTAGCTTGGTACCAGAGCAAGGCCCAAGGCCTGTTCCCAATTCCAAATTGGGATGGAGTCCCTGTTCGACTCGGAGGAGGAGGACTCCTCCCCTCTCACCGACGAGTCCTATGAAACTTAGCCACCATTGGCTGTTTAAGGTTCCCGGCACATCCCTTGATTGCACTGCATCCCAATCCTCTCTCCGCTCTTCTTCTTGTTTCTTCTTGATTTTCATCATGATCTGCTATCATCATTGTGGCCATGGCCAAGCCTTATCGGATGAGGTAGAACTTGCTGCCACCCCTTCGATCTCTCTCTCTCTCCATGTTTTCCATCAAGAAGCTTTGCTATCAGCTTGAATTTGGGTGACCAATCATTGAAAATAGAACCAGGGACCCCCTCCCTTGTTTCACTATATCATTGGTCTTTCCCTTGTTTTTTTTGAAATAGGCCATTATTGCTCCTCTTCGACTATCCCTCCTTGTTGGTCTGCGACTGATGCTGAAGGCCTAGCCACCTGCAAGCAGGCTGAGGCTCGATTTTATGTTGCGAAGCTCCATTTTTAATTCCCCTATTTTTCCAATACTTTGGCTTTTTGTTGGCCATATGCTATCGATAATCACTGTTGTCAACTAGCTGTGACCACCAACACCACCATTAGCCACCACCAGCCCTTGTCCCTTTCCTAAGAGAGGTGACAAAACCTCCTATTTCACCCACTCTTGCACTCTCATCATTTCTCTCTCTTGTGATTAGTGGATCCCTCTTATTCTCTCTTTTCCTCCCTAATGACCTTAAAGCGATCTTGAACCGCCCTGATAATTGCGCTATCACCCCCTAGTGGACTCGACATCATCAACCCTTATTTTGTATCATTACTCTAGTTTGACCCTTATTTTGTAGCTTAACCGGTTGGATTACCTAATTAGACTACCTCAAGTTGCTGGATGCCACCACCCAGCTTGCGTTATTATCTTCCTTCAACTCTTCCCTATATTTTTCTACAATTACCGTACCTTTTCTAATTATTGGATTTGATTCTATGTAGAGATAGAATTGTCTAGGCAAGTAAAGTCTAGGAAGTATCGGATTACCCCCGCACGCGTTGCGACGATCGCAGTGGAAAGACACGCGCAGGGTTGTTCATCTCATGAACATTATAGGGAACGTAGATTTCAAAATTTTTTTAGAGTTCTCTAACTTAGATTTATGAAATCTAAAGGGAAGACTAAAATTAAAATTAGATTAATTTCAGATCTACTACAATTCCTAATTGTTTAGAATTTATAAAGATCTAATCTTTACCTTTGAGTGGGTAGAACTTCACCGCTATCTGATGATCGTAGGATTTCTGGTTCTCTTGAAGCCGCACAAGCGTCCGGCCTCTACAGATATCCACACGAGGTACAGATCCCTCCAAGATCTCACTATGGTGCTAGCTTCCTTGCAGAGATCATCTTTGATGGCTGATTTTCCCTCTTTTAATCAACTCCTTGATTACTTTGAGAGGAAGAAGAAGGAAGACGATGAATGTCGAAGGGGAGGAAGAAGAAGACAGCGGCTCTTCTTCTTTCTCTCTTGCTCACACCAAAGGGAAGAAGGAGGGAGAGGGTGGCGGCAGCAGAGGGGCTTCAATGCACTCTATGTCCCACGCCAGGCCCTTTAAATAGGCATCTTATGCCCATATAAACAAGGAATGATTTCTGATGACCCAAAGATTGATTTAAAGATTGATTTTGATGATCACAAAACCTTGAAGTATAAATACTAATGTTTGTGTTGCAAGAAGAAAGATTATTTATTTTGCAAGGAACATAGCAAGTTGGAAGAATTCAAGAAGGCCTCCAAAGCTCTCAAGAAAAGTTAGAAGAAAGCCACACCTCATTGGCCCAAGATTCAAGTTCAAAGGCTTCAATTTAGAAGAGCAAGTTTTAAGAAAAATTCAAAGGAAAGGCACTCGAGTCGACTCCTACAGTTCCGAGTCGACTCCAAGGAGCAACAGACAGCCGGACAGAAAGATTCATCTCAGAACCTGTCAACGAGTCGACTCCTGAAGAGCGCGAGTCGACTCCGATGTTCACTGAGTCGACTCCAGGGTAGTATGAGTCGACTCCTAGGAGTCACAGGCAGAAAAGTCTGAGAGCAGTTTTCGGGTCTGAGATTCGAGTCGACTCCAGTGGAACGCGAGTCGACTCCGATGGTTGGCAAGTCGACTCCAAAGAAAGTGAGAGTCGACTCTCAGAGGAACACAAGAAAAAAGACAGAAGACCAATTTACTGACTCTGAGATTCGAGTCGACTCCCGCAATACGCGAGTCGACTCCTAGACACCGCGACCCCAAAGAAGACAGAAGACCAATCTGCTGTGTCTGAGAGCCGAGTCGACTTCCGCAAAATCTGAGTCGACTCCGAGGCAGCGCAACCCCAAAGACAGAAGACGGTATTTTCGTCTCTGAGAGGCGAGTCGACTCCAAGACAGTTCGAGTCGACTCCAAGGCAGCGCGACCCCAAAATACAGAGGATCAGTTTTCGGGCTCTGAGAGTCGAGTCGACTCCAAGAGAATCCGAGTCGACTCGAGGAAGAAAATCAGAAAGTATGTCCTCTGAATTCATGGGATGAGCCGACTCCGAAAATGCCAAGGCAGCTCCAGATGTTGGCGAGTCGACTCCGGGTTAAGTCGAGTCGACTCCCAGTCGAGGATGCACAATAATTCAAATTTGGAACAGTGGCCGAGTCGTCTCCAGTAAAGCACGAGTCGACTCCTGCAACAGACGAGTCGACTCCTGATCGCGCGAGTCGACTCCGATCCCAACGATAATATTGTCAGGAAGTGCAGACTGTGTCCAACGGCTCTATTTTTATCTCTAACGGCTATATTCTTGTTTCCACGCCATCAAAAGCTATAAAAACAAGAGGAGAGCTAGGGGAGAAGTTATGGAAGTAGGAAAGAACATTTAGGAAAGAGATTTCAAAGAGATTACAAGGAAAATCTCCCATAAGCACAAAAGGGCCATTCAAAGCAAAATAGAGAGAAGAAGAGCATCCAAGTGAATCACAAAGCTTCCTCTTCATCCGTGTGCTGCCTCGGTGATCCTCTACTTCGTGCCAAATCAGAAGAGGGTCAAGTAAAGAAGAAGCCGAGCTCCTTCATCTTCAAAACTCGGTTGAGGGCTTCTCTTTACACTATTTTGTTTATATTGTTATATTTGCTTGTTTAAGAAGCTTTGATTTGTTTTAAACTTTGTTTTTAATATCTTGTAACTTGATTCAATCAAGGGATTGAATCAAGGGGTTAAGGTTTGTTGGTGAGCCAAAGAGAAAACCAACGGTGAGAGGTTTGTTGGTGAGCCTAGGTTGAAACCAACGGTGTAAGGATTTGATTGTGATCCCGGAAAAACAATCGGGGTGGTTCTAGTCGGTGAGCCTGGGAAAACCGACCGAGTTCGTTGTGCGCTCGTAAAACAACAAGTTGGGTTGTGAGCTTGTAAAACAACCGGCTGTAATCTGTAGGATTATAGTGAAATTCCCAAGAGGTCTTGGGGAGTGGATGTAGGTGCTGGGGTGCACCGAACCATTATATGTTTGTTGTGTTTGTAATGCTTCTTGTTATTGTCTAACGTACACACTTACTCACTTAGATAAATTGCATGCTTAACTATTATCCGCGAATTCTTTAGTAGCAAGCATACTCAATCAAGTCACATTCTATACATCAAACTGTTGCTAAGTTTAACTTTCACTGTGCATCTATACAACTTAGCATAATTAATCAAAAACTTTTAGAAGTAGGTTAAAAGTATTAAAAGACCCAATTCACCCCCCCTCTTGGGTTGTATCTACTGGGCAACAAGTGGTATCAGAGCAGGTGCTCTATAGTTTCTTGCCTTGTGTTTTTGACCTAACCGTCAAAGAGCCAAAGATCATGACAACTCAAATAGATAGTTTTCTAGGAGAGGGACAATTAATTGATAGACCTCCACTATTTAATGGCATAAACTATACACATTGGAAAGCACGCATGCGCATTTTTATACAATCACTTGATTATAATTTATGGAGCATTATAGTCAATGGAACACACACAAACACTAGTCATAATGAGAAAATGGTTCAACAAAATTCAAAAGCCATGAACCTATTATATTGTGCATTAGATAGGAATGAGTTTAATTGCATATCTTCTTGCATGACTGCTAAAGAAATATGGAATGTGCTTGAAGACAAATATGAATGCACTAACAAATCTAAAACATCATGTGTAGAAGAAGAGCAGTATCATATTGCAAATTCATGTTTCATGGCACATGAGGTACATGCTGAAACTGAAAGCAATTTTACATTTAATGAACTTCACGATGCCTTTTCTGATTTGTATTTAGAATATAAGAAACTTGTTTGTAAGAACAAGAACTTGAAGAATGAAAATCAAATTCTAATAGATGAAAAACTGAAACTAACTAGTAAAACTGAAATCTTAATTAAAGAAAATCAAGAACTAAATCAGAAAAACCAACTTCTCACTGAAAGCCATGATAAACTTAAGAAAAATAATGAATTGCTTTCAGAAGATAACAAAAGATTAACTAAAGAAGTTGACAAATTAAAACCTGTTGTTGAAAGATTTACTTTCAGCTCTGAAAAATTGAACCTAATGATAAATAATCAAAGAGCTGAATTTGACAAAGTTAGATTGGGATATCCATGGTACATCCAAAAATCTTTCAAGGATACAGTTGTTAAATCCTCCATTGCCTATCCTAAAACAGACTTTTATAAATATGATGAACAAAAGTTAATTAAAATCCCTTTTGCTCATCCTGAAATAGTTTTTCATAAATTCAATGAACCTAATGAACAAAATCAGAAAATTAAAAATTCATCATCTACTTATGTTAAATCTATGACTGTTAAATTTAACAAGAATATGCAGAAATACACATCTTGTAATCCTAAAATCTACAAGCCTATGGACAAAATAGCTATTAAGAAAATATGGGTTCCAAAAGGAGCAATAATAGCTAACCTGCAAGGACCCAAAAGAGTTTGGGTTCCTAAGTTGAAAATCTGATTATTTTTCAGTAGGTGTGTCTAGCTCTCCAAGGTTCTAATAAAAGATATTATCTGAACAATGGGTATTCTAGACACATGCTGAAGAATGGAACTTAAATGTAATCAAGAAAAATAATTAAAGTAGAAGAAATGACTTCAAATTTCTCCATCTTTCTATATTATACTTTACTTATTGTTGGATAAGTTGCTAGATGATTAATCAATTTATTAAAAATAACTCTATGAATTTTCTATATGCTTGATTGAGAGCTTTTATCCATGGCATTATTGTTTATTGATCATAGATATGAAAATGTGTACTTGGTATGCCTTTGAATATTGCACTATAAATACCAAGATTAAAGAAACCATCTTTGACATATAATATCAACTCATGCGAGTATGGATTTAATTTCAAAAGACTTTAGCATTGGCTTACTTAGAGTATCTTCTAAAAGGTCAAAGTTTGCTATGCATGTTAACTAAGGAAACAAACAAGAATCAATTTCTAAATCTAAAGATGTTGTTTCCATCACTGAGTTTTCAAAAGCTTACATTGGATTTGTTCTTGGCAAATAAAACTGAAGTATTTTCTGTATTTGCTAAATCCTGTAAAAGTGTTTCAAATGAAAAAGGTTTCTAAACTGTGAAGAGTATCATGACACAGTGTTGAAAACCAAAATCCTGATAAAGTTTATACAGAAATTAATTATTTCAGCACCAAGGACACCTTAAGTAAAATAGGGTTAATAGAATTCTTGAAGAAATGAAAAAGACAATTGTGTATGATAGTCATCTACTTAAATGATTTTTAAAAGACTATCATCACTGCTTGTCATACATATGATTTCTATTAGATCTATTTTTGATGAAAATTTTGATCTTCTGAAAATTGGAAAATGAACCATTGCATATCTTTCATATTTTTCAGTCGTACATGTTATGCTTGATATGCTCTTATGAAAATAATGCCAAATCTGATAGAGATATGTCTATCCTTGGATATCATTCATCAAGCAATGCATATAGAATATTCAATGAAAAGTTTTTAGTTGCAAAAATATCAAGTCATTTTATTCTTTATGAGACTAATGATTTATTATCAAGATACTAAAATTAAATTATGTATGTATATGGTTAATATTTTACATATAACAATCTGAAAACTTGTTAATAATTAGAACCAAATTGAATTTTTCAGATATGCTCTTAATGAAGAAAAATTGATGACTATTAAAAGACTAAATCAAGAAAAGATGAAATAGATCTTGATAAGATTCTTGCATGATTAGAAGTAAAGATCACCATTATCATTTGTTTGCTTCATGAGCTTTATAATCTATCAAATGAATATGTAGAATTCACTCCTATGTGGTTATTTCATTAAAAAGGAGATCTATGTAAAATAACCACCAATATTTTAAAAAAAAATTACACATTACATATATGATAAAGCAATATGTGATTTGGAACAAGCATCAAAAGCATGATATATAAAAGCTTAAGTAACCTTTTTGATAGAAAGTATTAGTGATAAATCTATACATCAAAAAGAAGGACTTGTGGCATCTTATTTGCTCAAAGTATGCATTGATGACATCATTTTTGGTTCTACTAATGAAGAGTTATATGAAGATTTTACTTAGCTCATGTAAGATGAGTTTGAAATATATATGATGAATGAATTAACATCTTCTCTCAAACTCCAAATTAAGACAAACAAGAAAAGGGGGATCTTCATTGACCAAAGTTAGTCCACAAGAAAAACTCTTATAGAAGATTGGCATGAAGAAGGTATATCTATGACCCCATCTTGTAGAATTTGAAAAGGATGAGCAAAGTAGATCTATTGTTTAAAGCTGTATTGAAGCATGATAGAATAATTATTTTATCATACAGCTAGTAAACCAGAATGTATGCTTATTATGTGCCCTTATGCAAGACTTCAATCCAACTTTAATGAATCATATTTCATTGATAACAAATAAATCATAATCTGAATTTTGATAGAAACTACCGTTTAAGATAAGTTGATTAAAACTTAGCTAACATATCTTATTGATAATTATCCTAAGCAAATAGAATCTAAACTAAATTGATTTTGGAAATAAGAAATTGATTTGACATTGATAAATCTCTCTATTGCCTCACATGCTTGCTCTTGAACTATCTTGGTTAATGAAACTATCTCTTTAGTTCAAGTGATATATGCTTGCTTATATTTAGGCAATCTCTTGAGCAAAGTTACTCAATATTCAACTATTGTCTTATCTTATATTGAGTCATCTAGTTAGAAATATGTTAGATGAATGGTTTGTATCTTAAAGAAACTAAAGACTTTTCTTCAAGAAAGAAAAGGAGTTTGTTAATAATGCAGAATCCTTGAGCAAGAAAATGAGTGAATTCAACTTGAAGGACACCTCCACATAAGATACAATAAACATTCACATGCAAACAAGAGAGAGGATCTTCTTCAGCCAAAAGTACACACATAAGAAATCTAGTTTAGCTTGAAGAATATATATAATGAACAGGTAATTTTAGATACCTTTCTCACAAATTAATTGAGCAAAGTCAATAACTTAAATCTTATGATGGCATGATTAAATTCTTTAATTATTAATTTTTGATATCATGTCTATATGTGTATTGACTGACTTATACTTTTAGAAACTGTTTCATGGTTTGTCCAAACTAAATGATTTCTTAGCCTATATCATAACCATGAAATACACAAGTATATGCTTAAAATTTTGGATGTAAAATAACTTGTGAGAAGTTATGAATCCATGAGCATAATGAAAATGTTGTTTGCATGATATACATATATATGATACATAAGATTAATTCTTTATTCTGCTCTTTCATGTAAATTACTTGAGAGTAACAAAAAGAGAGAGAGATAAAGAAAAGAAAATGGATATTATTCAAGAGAAGTAAAATCTAAGTAAAGGCAAATACTTCAATCTTAAGGAAAAGCAAAACAAGCATAATATATTTGGCACATTTGGAAGGAATAAAATCCATAATTAATTACACTTAAACAGGGAGAATTTGAAGTAAACATTTTAACCTTTCTATATTGCTCATCATAGGGATGGTGCCAATGGGGAGGCTAGTGGTAGTACCCGGCACTATTTGACCCAACTATTCGGTGTAGGGCATATTAGGGACGGCACAAGAGGGAGGCTAGTGGTAATACCTCGTGCCCCTTCCCAACTCCACCGGATAGGGAGCAAATAGAGTATAGAACATAAGAAAGTTAAAAATGAAAGACAAAGTAAATGAAAGTATATAAGAAGAATCAAGTCAAATTTTTAATCACTTGAAAACACACTTTAAGGATGAAATCAGTGCAAAATTATATTTAAATAGGGGGAGTTTATTTGAAAAGAATTGATTTTGATCCTTGACATTCTTTTTCTTAATATTTTAATGCATGACTTAACACATAATATATTTTGCATATGGAATGATGTTCTGAATTATGGATTCTCAATATTTTGTAATGTTCCATGATTGGATATCTGATTGAATGTTTGAAATACTATATGAAGTTATTTTATTTTATTATTGAAAAGAAATTTCAGATTTGTCGTTCACAATCATCTCTAAAATCTGAAAGTTGAATAAATTTGTAAAAAGGAGAAGAGAAGGATATCTCTATTTAGGAAAAATAAATTGATTTTGTTCTATCCTTCAACTTGCCTAAATTTGGTATATAATGTTCTAATTCGTACCAAAACTCAACATTAAATACGAAGATTCTGAAAGTGCTCTAATGTTATTGAAATATGTGTCTTCAATCATAATGATTTAAGATGAGCTACAATGTGGAAGATACATATCTCAAATTATGACTTTGAAAGTCTCTATTGAAAATCTTTTGAATCTGATTTTATATAAAAGCTTAAACTCAATATGATTGCTAAATAAAATCTTAATGTAAGAAAAACAGAATTAATTTACTTAAAATCTTGATGCCTTGGTTGATTGCTCCGATACACATCCGAAACATATCATTACTTATCTTTAGAGTGTACCAATATTGGTCCAAATGATGTGTCTTTCGATGATCTTGATTGCAAACAAAAATTTCTAAATATATGATTTTATTTTGATATTAAAAAGATTTATTGTGTTTCATGTATACATTGCTGAAAAACTATGATTAAGAAATAGATATCTATAAATATATATACCTCAATGATCATCTATATGTTTTTCTCTCCTACATTCTTAAAGACTTCCATCAGAATATATATAGAGTGAATGATTTTAAAGCTAGAAATATTTCAGCTCACTCAAATGATTCTAAAAGAAAGAAAATGTGAATGCGTTTGAAAGAAACTGAGCCTCAAATGAATCATTTTCTGATTAATATTTCTATACATTTTCTCTAAGATTAAGAGAAAGCATAACTTGTTCTTGAAGGATTAGAAAGAGTAATTGCCACAAATTTTGAATAATGCTATATTACTCTACATTCTCGATATCATAGAATTTCAGTTTTATTCACGATTATCATTAAAATCTGAAATTCAACAATAGAAAAGAATGATTAAAGAAGAATGCATCTTTTGAGGGGGAGCTTTAGATATTCAGTATCTCATACCTTGATTTTTATGGATTGATTTTGATGAACCTCCTTATATTGCAAGACTTGCTTTAAAAGTTGTCTATAAAGGTTGTCTTATCTCAAACATTGAGTCTTATGAAAATAAGCTGATACTTATAGAAAATATATTTGTTTTGAGATTGACAATCTTATTGAACATTATCTTCAAATTTTAAACTCTTAAATGGAATGATCTATTAAAAGGGAAAAAGAAAATTTTTAGGAGGAGAGATCATATGGAGCTCAATCGCACAAATCCATAACTAAAGGAGAAAGAAAGAATATTAAATAGTTGATCTTAAGAGCCTCTAATTTAATGAAAAAGGGGGAGAATAATGTGTTAAATTTTCTTGAGTATCTCTCAGAAAATCTATTTTGGAATTCACTAATGAGATCTAATTGGCTTGCTCTTTAGAACTTCAATTTTGTGCCAATTCATATTTTTTATGTATCAAATTGTGCTTATTTTTTTGGGAATAAAAGAAAATCTTTAAAAGAACTCTAAATGATCTTTCAAAGCTTTGCATTTTATGTATGCTCTAAGATATATCATAAATTTCATGAATTTATGTTTTGGTATTTATGCCATAATATTTTTACATCATAAAAGAACTTTGCAATCATACTTAATATATTGCTCTTATACTCTGAAAATTAATTAAATTGCTCTCATGTTGATAAAAATACTTAATATTTTGGGCAAAAGTTCTTAAATGAACAAGCTTTCATACTTATTATTGAAGAGAGGTTAGATTTCCATTCGTGCTTTCTTTGAATATCATTCGTGGTACTTCTTGAATTAACTTAAGAAAGATTCCACCTACACTTGATTAGAAAACTATCTGTGGTATCAAATTAGAAAACTTCTTAAAATCACATTCAATGTGTTCTGCTCTGAAATTATCTTAATTGTCTCTGATCTATGCTCATTAATCTGATTCTAATATTATTGCCTTGAGTTATATGATTCATATCCTTGCAATAATTTGACATGCAAATCAGAGTACAATAAGAAAAAAAAATATTTGAGTATTCTTATCTTTGTGCTTAATGTTTCACTATCTTTTTGATGTTGTCAAAAAGGGGGAGAAATATCTAAGTATATGCTCATAATGCTCTGTGTTTTGCATTGAACACCAACTCAGCTTAAATTGAAATATGTTGATTGTGTTAAGCTGATTAAATCTAAAGCATTATCATGAAGTATGTTTTTAAATATATATGTTTTCTACTTCATGCAACTTAGCTATGTAGTACTTCTAGAACACAATATATTTTATATTGCATATACTCCAAGTTTTGTCATCATCAAAAAGGGGGAGACTGATGACCCAAAGATTGATTTAAAGATTGATTTTGATGATCACAAAACCTTGAAGTATAAATACTAATGTTTGTGTTGCAAGAAGAAAGATTATTTATTTTGCAAGGAACATAGCAAGTTGGAAGAATTCAAGAAGGCCTCCAAAGCTCTCAAGAAAAGTTAGAAGAAAGCCACACCTCATTGGCCCAAGATTCAAGTTCAAAGGCTTCAATTTAGAAGAGCAAGTTTTAAGAAAAATTCAAAGGAAAGGCACTCGAGTCGACTCCTACAGTTCCGAGTCGACTCCAAGGAGCAACAGACAGCCGGACAGAAAGATTCATCTCAGAACCTGTCAACGAGTCGACTCCTGAAGAGCGCGAGTCGACTCCGATGTTCACCGAGTCGACTCCAGGGTAGTATGAGTCGACTCCTAGGAGTCACAGGCAGAAAAGTCTGAGAGCAGTTTTCGGGTCTGAGATTCGAGTCGACTCCAATGGAACGCGAGTCGACTCCGATGGTTGGCAAGTCGACTCCAAAGAAAGTGAGAGTCGACTCTCAGAGGAACACAAGGAAAAAGACAGAAGACCAATTTACTGACTCTGAGATTCGAGTCGACTCCCGCAATACGCGAGTCGACTCCTAGACACCGCGACCCCAAAGAAGACAGAAGACCAATCTGCTGTGTCTGAGAGCCGAGTCGACTCCCGCAAAATCCGAGTCGACTCCGAGGCAGCGCAACCCCAAAGACAGAAGACGGTATTTTCGTCTCTGAGAGGTGAGTCGACTCCAAGACAGTTCGAGTCGACTCCAAGGCAGCGCGACCCCAAAATACAGAGGATCAGTTTTCGGGCTCTGAGAGCCGAGTCGACTCCAAGAGAATCCGAGTCGACTCGAGGAAGAAAATCAGAAAGTATGTCCTCTGAATTCATGGGATGAGCCGACTCCGAAAATGCCAAGTCAGCTCCAGATGTTGGCGAGTCGACTCCGGGTTAAGTCGAGTCGACTCCCAGTCGAGGATGCACAATAATTCAAATTTGGAATAGTGGCCGAGTCGTCTCCAGTAAAGCACGAGTCGACTCCTGCAACAGACGAGTCGACTCCTGATCGCGCGAGTCGACTCCGATCCCAACGGTAATATTGTCAGGAAGTGCAGTCTGTGTCCAACGGCTCTATTTTTATCTCTAACGGCTATATTCTTGTTTCCACGCCATCAAAAGCTATAAAAACAAGAGGAGAGCTAGGGGAGAAGTTATGGAAGTAGGAAAGAACATTTAGAAAAGAGATTTCAAAGAGATTACAAGGGAAATCTCCCATAAGCACAAAAGGGCCATTCAAAGCAAAATAGAGAGAAGAAGAGCATCCAAGTGAATCACAAAGCTTCCTCTTCATCCGTGTGCTGCCTCGGTGATCCTCTACTTCGTGCCAAATCAGAAGAGGGTCAAGTAAAGAAGAAGCCGAGCTCCTTCATCTTCAAAACTCGGTTGAGGGCTTCTCTTTACACTATTTTGTTTATATTGTTATATTTGTTTGTTTAAGAAGCTTTGATTTGTTTTAAACTTTGTTTTTAATATCTTGTAACTTGATTCAATCAAGGGATTGAATCAAGGGGTTAAGGTTTGTTGGTGAGCCAAAGGAAAAACCAACAGTGAGAGGTTTGTTGGTGAGCCTAGGTTGAAACCAACGGTGTAAGGGTTTGATTGTGATCCCGGAAAAACAATCGGGATGGTTCTAGTCGGTGAGCCTGGGAAAACCGACCGAGTTCGTTGTGCGCTCGTAAAACAACAAGTTGGGTTGTGAGCTTGTAAAACAACCGGCTGTAATCTGTAGGATTATAGTGAAATTCCTAAGAGGTCTTGGGGAGTGGATGTAGGTGCTGGGGTGCACCGAACCACTATATGTTTGTTATGTTTGTAATGCTTCTTGTTATTGTCTAACGTATACACTTACTCACTTAGATAAATTGCATGCTTAACTATTATCCGCGAATTCTTTAGTAGCAAGCATACTCAATCAAGTCACATTCTATACATCAAACTGTTGCTAAGTTTAACTTTCACTGTGCATCTATACAACTTAGCATAATTAATCAAAAACTTTTAAAAGTAGGTTAAAAGTATTAAAAGACCCAATTCACCCCCCCTCTTGGGTTGTATCTACTGGGCAACAATTTCAGAGATCAATCACTCCTTGATTTATCCCTCCAAATTCTGCAACATCCCTTACTTAATTCTATCGCAACCCTTACTTAAAAGAGTTTGAAAGAAATCTAAGGGATATGCATGTGCCATGTGGCAATCCGCGTGAACCGGAAGGAGGAGGAGGGGCGTCTGCCCCTCCACATGGCGTGGGGCCATTAAAGGAAAGGAGGGGCGGACGCCCCTCCTTTCTTTGTGCGTGTGAGAAGGAGGAGGGGCGGACGCCCCTCCTTCTTTCCTTCTTTGCTCCACACGCATGGAGGGAGGGTTCCATCCTTTTCTTCCATGCGTGGGTCTCCTAATCCTATTAGGATTTACATGGTCCCACCTGACCAATTAAATTCTAATCCAATTAGAACCCAATGTGTCCTCCAAATTGATTTATATGAATCATAATCCAATTAGGACTTGAATTGGACTTTATGAATCAAGTTCCTTATCTAATAAGGAGTTCTAATTAATTAAGCCTTTCCATCCTTATCCAATAAGGTTAAGCCTAATTTAATTAGGTCCAATTAAATCAATTAAATAGCAATCCAATTGCAATTCCTTTTTCTTTAACTCACTAACTGTTAGAAGTATGCCCTAGAAGCCAACATGGCTGACGCATATTTGTAATCTGGGGCATAAATTTGTAATTTGCACTTTTAATAAATAAGATTGGGCAATTTATTTTTCATTCATGTTTGTATGTGTTCATGAATCGTCCAAGAAATTAATAGATGATGACACATAATTTCAAGGAGTTGAGAATTTGAGGCATGTGTCATTAGGGATTAATTTCTAAATGCTCCTGATCGATGGATCCATCACGAGGGATGGTGATCGATCCGCTGAGATTAGTGCATAGATCACTTAGTCAGATGGACGAGTCTCGAGTCCACGGTGTAGAGACACTGGAGTGATTATGCAAGTACTTGTTAGAGAACAAGGTACTGAGCATGACCAAGATAGTAGTCACATGGATGTCTATCCACTCGTCAGTGACTACTTATGCTGCAGTTGTATGACTGGTCTTTTGACCTGCGATGCCTCAGCTATTCACGGTGAGGTTGCTGTAGTTTGACGAGCATGTGAACTTGGGCCCTAGTCATTCGGATCTTTGTAGTGCGAACTGGCTGCAGTAGGTTCATTTTGGAATAGGGTTGCATCCAGATGGGATCTATCAACCTTGATAGATTAGGAGTGATCCTATGTGATTTATGAGACTGAGTTCGATAAATTTCTGGCCAGATATTTTGGAAAAAGAGTTTTCCATATCTCGAACTGGAAGTCGTATAAATTTGACATATGACAGACGATGGGGTTTGACGAGATATCCATAACCTCCGTCATGTCGGGATCCATGATAGAGGGACTGTATCATACGCTAACTGCACCAAGAGGTTCAGATATTCCATTCTGTTGGGTTGCCACTGTTGGGAACCCTCTTATGCCGCTGATATTTCAAAATAAAAATCAGATTGCAGCGGAATCGGCATAAGCGGGATCGACATTCATCGCATGAACGCTGTTTCTAGACCGTTCGTAGTTAGATAAGGATTAATACTTTTAAAACCTTTAGGGAGATCAAATCTTCACCTTGTGCAGGTAGATGATCACCGCAAACTGAAGCTCGTGGTTTTAGGTTGAGGGTTCGTTTGAAGCCGTTCAAACGTCCGGCCTCCACGGGTATCCACACGAAGCAGAGGACCGATCAAAGCTTTCTTGTCTTCCCGGGGTGCTAGCTCCCTTGCAAAGACTTCTTTTGATGGCTGATTTCCTCCCTTTCAATCAACCCTTGATTGTGCTTGGAAGGAGGAAGAAGAAGGATGAAGATCAGAGAAGGATCAACCCCCTTGCAGCCTACTTTCTTTTCCCTGCGTTGGGAGGAAGAAAGGAGGAGGAGGAGGCCGCAAAGGCCTTCTTTTCTTCTCTTGCTTGCGGCTGGTTCCAAGAGGAGAGGAGAGAGGGCGACGGCTTGGAGAGGAAGAGCATTCAATTAGCTAGGGCGCCGCCCCCTTTCATATCCTTTTAAGCATGTAGGGCTCCTACAAGTTAGGAGCCCTTGACAAGTTTCCAAGAGGGGCGTAGGCCCCTCTTGTGTTGCCGCACCAAGGAGTGTTGCCCAAGGTGACAAGCCAAGAGGGGGGGGGGGGGTGAATTGGTTTCTTCTAAATTTTGGTGCTTTAAACGTTTTCTTAATTAAGTGCGGTGGATGCTTCCTTAAACTATTTGAATGATTTAAACTAGTGCAAAGATAGAAGATGATGCAAGAATAAACGTAACCACAAGCACAACACAAACACAACAATATATAGTGGTTCGGTGCTCTCCTTAGCACCTACGTCCACTCCCCAAGCGTCCCCTTGGGAATTCACTATAATCTCGCGGATTACAGTTGGATTGTTTTCCGGGCTCACAATCCAAAAACCTTTGTTGGTTTTACGGGCTCACCAACGAACCTATACACTTGGTTTTCCGGGTTCACCAAAAACCTTTGTTGGTTTTGCGGGCTCACCAACGAACCTATACACTTGGTTTTTTCGGGTTCACCAAAAACCTTTGTTGGTTTTGCGGGCTCACCAACGAACCTTTACAAAGTGTTTAACAAATAAAAAGAAAAGATTCAAACTCCTAAATGAGCATATAAAACAATATGAACTACAAAGAAGAGTTAGAAAGTATTTATCGCTTTGAAGTCGCTTTGCTCTTCTTTGTCAAGGATGCTTCACTCTTCAAGGGAGGATGGAGCTCTTGATGACTCTTTGAATCTGCTCAACCCCTTTCTTTTGACTCTTGAATGAAGCACTTGGATGAAGCTTGCCTTGCTAGGGTTCTCTCTTGAATGCACTTGATGTATTTTCCCAAAAGCTTGCTTCCTCTGATGAATACTCCCTCTTAAATACTTCTCCAACCTCCAAATAGTCCTTTCTGACCGTTGGATTGAAGAAACTAGCCGTTTATAGCCGTTGGGAGTCCAAAAAGCATTTCTGCACAACTAGCCGTTATGTTCAGCCCGTGTTTGGGTCGGCTCAACCTGTCCTTGGGTCGACCCAACTTTGCCTTGGGTCGACTCAAACATTCCTTGGGTCGACCCTCTCAGAAACCACAGAAACTTCAATTTCAGCCTTCCTTCCCATGGGTCGACCCAACCATTCTTTGGGTCGACTCAAAGTCCACTTGGGTCGACTCAACTTCTTCTTGGGTCGACCCTCTCAGTAATTCCAGAGAACCAATTTCTGTCTGTCTTTCTGTCTTGCCTTTGGGTCGACCCTCTCAGGGTTTGGGTCGACTCAAGCTTGGGTCGACTCAACCACTGTTTGGGTCGACCCTCTCAGTAAATCCAGAGAGCATTCTTCAGTTGTGTTTTTGAAGTTCTTCAAGGTTGGGTCGACTCATGCTTACCTTGGGTCGACCCAACTCACTGTTCATTTGTGCCATTTTTGCAGGAGTGTGCCAGATGACTTCTTGATGTGCCGGGGTCGACCCAATCAACCTATGGGTCGACTCAAACCACACTTTGCTGCATTCTCAAGGTTAGATTCATCCAAATGAACAAGGCCATTTATCTATTTTCAATTAAACAAATATACTGAGAGTAATGAACTTATAAATGAAGTATCAATTTAACTTATAGTATGCTCTAGATAATTGCTTGTTAATCATCAAAATAACACTATCATCCTCAATCTCCCCCTTTTTGATGATTACAAAATAAAGAGTATAAGCCTATTGATACTTGTCTTTAAAATCAGTTTATAAAAGGGATTAAACTGCTGAATTTCAGCTTTTCATATATACTTGTGAAATCTCCCCCTATATCATTTAAATGTTGCCAATTTGACTCTTTCAATTGCTCCCCCTTTCATTTATAATTCATTAGCGATGAAACTTCAAAAATTTGAGATAATATGAGTTTCAGGCTATGTATCGGGGTGCGAGAGGTGCGTGCCAAATTCTGAATTTATGTGTGCCAAATTCTGAAATTTGATATAAATTTTTGAGTTGATCATTTTCATTGTTGCAAATTGCTCCCCCTTGGATGTATATGCTTTCCTATATGATTTTCAATTTGTTTTACAAATTATTTCTCTTTCTTTCTTTACTTCTCCTCTTATTACTCTTTCTTTACTTCTCCCCCTTTTTGTTATTCTATTTACTCTAAAGATATCTTTACTTCTCCCTTTACTTCTCCTAAGATACTCTTTCTTTACTTCTCCGCCAAGATGATCTTTGCTTCTCCTAAAGTACTCTTTCTTTATTTCTCCCCCTTTTTGTTATCATCAAAAAGATACATGGGAAAAAATGCAATAAATGATAAACTTCAAACTTCATTGATCAAAATAGGAATCATTTTCATATATTCAGACCAAAAACAAAAGCAGATACAATGTTCCTTAATCAAAGTTTAAAGATGCATGATAAACACAAAATACATATGAGAACTAGATACATATCCTAGGCTCTAAACAAGATCATGAGACTCTCCCGGATCGCTTGGCTACGACTCTCTTGGGTCCCATTTCTCCAAGATCTTGAAGTAATCTACTGTTTGGAGATGATTGGAGAAGATTTGAGAGTGGGGAATAGGATTTTCAGAAGAGGACAAGGGCAAACAGTGCCCTAGATAGCTCACGGGTCCCCCTTTTAACAGTGGGATCCCGACGTTGGGTCGACTCAAGAAACTTCTTGGGTCGACTCAACGTTGGGTCGACCCTATTCCAGGTTGGGTTGACCCAAGTGCAGTATTTTTCTTTTCTCTTCCTTTTTGCTTCTAAAAATTTTCCTTGCTTCCAATCCTTATAAATTCTTTCTGGGACAATGATACATGAGTAAGGAATCTATAGATAACAAGTTTGACTCATGTTTCATGGATTTTTAGAAATTGGAGGAATGTATCATGAGACTACTGGCTCCCTTTTATATTTCTTCAATAAAAAGGATCACATATACCTAATTCTCTCCTTAGCGTGCAGAATCTATCTTCACTCAAGGGTTTTGTGAATATGTCGGCTAATTATTTTTCAGTACATATATGCTCAATACATATGTTTCCATTTTGCACACGATCCCTAATAAAATGATATCTTATTTCTATGTGTTTGGCTTTAGGAATGAGATATTAAGGATGTAAGCCAGAAGTGATCTCTAAATGTAGATTCCAAAGATATTTTTCAAATCAAGTATAGATGGAATCTTTTTCAAGTTATTTCAAGGAGTATCAAGAATAATATTCAAAGAAGGCACGAATGAAAACTCAACATCTTTATATATATATATATATATTAAGTATATAACAAGATGAGAGCAATCTAATTAATTTTTAGAGTATAGTATAAGAGCAAATAAAGATCAAAACTTATATACTCGAAAAAACATAAAATTATGTTGAATCCTTAATTCTTAATGACTTCAAAGTTCTTTCATGATATAAAAGTATTGGAGCATAGATACCAAAATATGAATTTATGCAATGTAGGATATAAAATTCAAGGCTTTGAAAGTTCTTTTAGAGCTCTCTTAAAAACTTTCTTTTACTCCTTTAAAGATCATAGCATCAAAATCAATTAAAATGAATTGGCTCAGGATTGAAATACCAAAGTGCAAGCCAATAAGAACTCATAAGTAGATTCCAAGATAAATTTTCAAAACTAAGACAGATGGAATCCTTTTCAATTAAATTTTCAGAAATAAATGATTTACCGATGAATACAGATGGAAATCCAACTTTCAAAAGATATTCAATGAAGCACAAAGTTCAATACCACTTTACATTTAGTATTCTTTGTCTCATCTTTAGATGCGAATTTATACGATTAAGTTCTATATGATCTCTCCCTCTGAAATTTTCTTTCTCCTCCTTAATTAATCATTCCATTTGAGAGTTTTAGAATTTGTTCAATAAAATTGTCAATCTCGAAAATATATTTTATTTTCATAAGACTCAAGGTTTGAGATAAGACAATCTTTATAGAACTCATCTCAAGGTATAAACTTATTATATAATTAAAGCAAGTCTTGCAATATAAGGAGGTTCATCAAAATCAATCCATAAAATTCAAGGTATGCATCAAATTAAAGTAACTTTAGGATAAGATACTGAATATCTAAAGCTCCCCCTTAAAAGATGCATTCTTCTTTAATTATTCTTATCTTTTGTTGAATTTCAGATTTTAATGATAAACGTGAATAAAACTGAAACTTTATGATATCAAGAATGTAGAGTGATCTAGAATTATTCAAAATTTATAGCAATCACTCTTTTTAATCTTTTAAGAACAAGTTATGCTTCCTCTTAATCTTTGAGAAAATGTACTGAAATATTAATCAGAAAATAATTCATTTGAAGCTCAAATTCTTTCAAAAGTATTTACATTTTCTTTCTTTTAAGAATCATTTGAGTGAGCTGAAATATTTCTAAACTTAAGATCATTCACTCTTTTAATAATATATATATACATATATATTTTGATAGAAGTCTTTAATAATGTAGGAGAGGAAAAAAAAATTAATTTCTTAGTCATAGTTTTTCAGCAATGTATATATGAAGCACCATAAATCTTTTTAATATCAAAATAATATCATATGTTTAGAACCATTTATTTGCAATCAAGATCATTGAAAAAACACATCATTTAGACCAATTTCAGTACACTTATAAGATAAAAAATGATATGTTTCATATGCGTATCGGAGCAACCAACCAAGGTATCCAAAGTAATTCTATTTTTCTTAAACCGTAGATTTCATCTAGAAATCATATTGAGTTATTTCCCAAAATGATGCAATCATTGAAGTATATAATGAAAGTTACAAAAATGCAACGATAGAAGCATTTTTAAATTAAATTTAAGCTTTTATCCTTAAGGTGTGTTTTCAAGTGATCGAAACTTCATTTGGCTTTTCACAAGCTTTTTATATACTTTCATTTATCTTGTCATTCATTTCCTCATTTTTGAATTTCTTCCTTTAACCACTCAGTGAATATTCTAATCTTCATTTCTTTTGATTTTACTTTTCTATGCTCTATACTCTATTTGCTCCCTATCCGGTGGAGTTGGAAGGGGGCACGAGGTACTACCACTAGCCTCCCTCTTGTGCCGTCCCTAATATGCCCCTACACCGAATAGTTGGGTCAAATAGTGCCGGGTACTACCACTAGCCTCCCCATTAGCACCATCCCTATGATGAGCAATATAGAAGGGTTAAAATGTTCACTTCAAACTTTTTATGTAATTAATTACAGATTTTATCTCTTCCAAAGGAATGTTCATATTAGTCTCACAAATGTGCCAAATATATTATGCTTGTTTTGCTTTTCCTAAAGATTGGAGTATTCCCTTGAATAATTGTTCATTTTCTTTTCTTTATCTCTCTTTCTTTTTATTATTTCAAGTAATTACATGAAAGAGCAGAATAAAAAATTAATCTAATATGCTGCATATAAATATATACCATGCAAACAGCATTTTCATTATGCCCAATGATTCATAGCTTATCACAAGTTATTTTGAATTAGAGGTTTGAGGCATAAGCTTGTGTATTTCATGGTTATGCATTATATAGAAAAAGATAGTTTAATCACACCATGAAACAATTATTACTAGCATGAGAATGAAGCATGATATCAAGATGATCAACAATTAAAGGTTTAATCATGCAACCATATAATTTCACACTATTGATTTTGCTCAACTAACTCGCAAGAGAAGAGTTTAGATTACCAGTGCATTTAGCATTCTTCAAGCCAAATACCTTTTAGATTCTTTACACCCTTGGCTGAAGAAAATGTCTCTCTTTTTTTTGTTTGCAAGGGAATGTTTATTGTATCTTTCATCGATGTGTCCTTCAAGTTGAAATTTCTTGCTCATAAATTCTGTATCATTAGCAAAATCTTTTTCTTTTCTTGAAGGCAATTCATTAGGTCCTCTAGGATACAAAAACATTCATACAACATATTTCTTAACTAGATGACTCAACATGAGACATGACAATAATTGAATTTGAGTCACTTTACTCAAGAGATTGCCTAAGTATAAGCAAGCACAAGTCACTTGAACTAAAGAGATAACTTCATTAAGTAAAATGGTTCAAGGACAAGCATGTGAGGCAATAGAAAGATTCATTAAAGTTAAATCAAAATTTTTTTTTGTTTTCAGAATCAATTTAACTTAGATTCTATTTGCATAAGATAATTATCAATAAGACGTGCTAGCTAAGTTTTAATCAAATTATCTTAAACAGTTGTTTCTATCAAAATTCAGATTGTTACATAGAATCAAAATGATAAACTATATTCTCAATAAAGGATCTAGTTTTAATAAGAATAGTATGAATTGATATTTCTACAACTAGTATCTTTTCATTGAATTTTCAATATACATTGCTTGAAGAGTGATATCCAAAGAAATATTTGTTTTATCAGATTTGACATTATTTTCATAAGAACATATCAAGCATGACATGTATGACTGAAAAATATAAAAGATATATAATATATCATTTTCTATTTTTCAGAAGATCAAAAGGAGTTTTCTAATAGAAACCATATGTATGACAAGCAATGATGATAGCCTTTAACAGAAATCATTTAAGTAGATGACTATCATACAACATTGTCTTTTTCATTTCTTCAAGGATTCTATCAACCCTATTTTATTTATGGTGTTCTTGGTGTAGAAACAATTGTATTCAATATTATTTTCTGTGCACAACTTAATAAGAAATTGGTTTTCAAAACTATGCCATGATACAATTTTATTTTCATAGTTTGCAAAACCTTTTTCATTTGAAACCTTTTGTAAGTTTGTGCCAAAGCAGAAAATATTTCAATTTAAGTGCCAAGAATAAAACCAACATTAGCTTTGAGAAATCATCCATAATTACAAAATTAGAGAGCTTATCTCCTAGGTTCACAATCCTAGAGATCCAAATAAGTTCTTATGGAGAATTTCCAACGGCTAAAAGGTGGAAACAATATTTTCAAATTTAGAAATGATTCTAGTTTATTTTTCTAGATGACATACATAGCAAACTTTGACCTTGCAAAAATTAATCTAAGTGAACCAATGACAAGGTCTTTTGAGATTAAGTCCATACTAGTATGAGTTGATTTTTATATGCCAAAAGTGGTTTCTTTAATCTTGGTATTCATAGTGCATATATTTAAAGGCATACCAAGTATACATTCTTATGTTTATAATCAATAGAAGATAATGCCATGGATAAGAACTCTCAATCAAGCATATAGAGAATTCAAAGAGTTATTCTAAGAGTATTGATTAAGCAAATTATCCATCAATAACTGAAGCATAATATAGGAAGATGGAGTGATTTGGATATATTTTCTTTTCATGCCAAAAGTATCACTTATATCACAGAAATGATTAATACTAGCTACAATTTCAATATGAGAGGATGCAAGGATTACTAATTTCATTATTTCTTCCATTTTAGTCACTCTTCTTAATTATATTTTAAGTCTCATTCTTTAATATATGTCTAGAGCACCCAATGTCTAAATTAACATTTTTTTTATTGGAGCCTTGAGTGCTAGACACACCTGCAGAAAATATTCAGATTTTCAACTTAGGAACCCAAGCTCTTTTGGGTCCTTGTAGGTTAGCTATAATTGTTTCTTTTGGAATCCATATTCTCTTAATAGCTATTTTGTTTATTAGTTTTGCAGGTTTTGGGATTACAAGAAATGTATTTCTGCATACTCTTATTAAATTTAACAAACATAGATTTAACATGAGTAGTAGATAAACTTACAATTTTCTGTTTTTGCCTTTTAGGTTCATCAAATTTGTAATGTATAGATTTAGAAACAACAGAAGAGATTTCGCTTAGCTTTTGTTCCTGTTTATCAACATTATAAGAATTTGTTTTAAAATAACTAGAAACTGTTTTAACAATATATTCTTAAAAGATTTTGGGTGTACCAAGGTTGAATATCCCAATCCAACTTTATCAAATTCAGCTATTTGATTATTTATCATTAGGTTTAATTTTTCAGAGCTGAAAGTAAATCTTTCAACAACAGGTTTCAATTTGTCAACTTCTTTAGCTAATCTTCTATTATCTTCTGAAAGCAATTCATTATTTTAATAATGTTTCATAATAATTAGACAATTTCAGTTTTTCATTTTACTAGGGTTTTCTTTTCATTCGTCAGGTTTTATTTTACAAATGAGTTTCTTATGTCTTTCATTAGATCAAGAAATGCATCATGTAACTTATCAAGTGTAAATCATTTTCAATTTTATCATATACTTCATATTCAGAAGAGGAGACACTTTGTGTTTCAATACATTACCTCGTCCTTGTGTGCCACAAGGCTTAGTTCTCAATATAGCTTGCCTCTCATCTTCTTCAGAGCTAATTTCAGATTCACTAAAAATGTTAGTACTTTCATATTTAGCCTCTAGCATATTCCATATGTTCTTTAGCAGTTATGCAAGAAGATATGCAATTAAACTCATTCTCATCTAATGCACATATAACAGCCTTCATGGCTTTTGAATTTTGTTGAGCCATTTTCTTATCATGATTAGTGCTTGTGTGTAGCCCATTGACTATGATACTCCATAAATCGTAGTCATGTGCTTGAATGAAAATGCGCATGCGTGCTTTCCAATATGTGTAGTTTATACCATCAAATAGTGGAGGTCTATCAATTAATTGTTCCTCACTCATAGAATATCCCACTTGGGTTGTCATGATCTTTAACTCTTGATTGTGAGATCAATGAGTACTATTAGAGCACCTTGCTCTGATACCACTTGTTGCCCAAGGTGACAAGCCAAGAGGGGAGGGGGGGTGAATTGGTTTCTTCTAAATTTTGGTGCTTTAAACGTTTTCTTAATTAAGTGCGGTGGATGCTTCCTTAAACTATTTGAATGATTTAAACTAGTGCAAAGATAGAAGATGATGCAAGAATAAACGTAAGCACAAGCACAACACAAACACAACAATATATAGTGGTTCGGTGCTCTCCTTAGCACCTACGTCCACTCCCCAAGCGTCCCCTTGGGAATTCACTATAATCCCGCGGATTACAGTTGGATTGTTTTCCGGGCTCACAATCCAAAAACCTTTGTTGGTTTTATGGGCTCACCAACGAACCTATACACTTTGGTTTTTCGGGTTCACCAAAAACCTTTGTTGGTTTTACGGGCTCACCAACGAACCTATACACTTGGTTTTTCGGGTTCACCAAAAACCTTTGTTGGTTTTACGGGCTCACCAACAAACCTTTACAAAGTGTTTAACAAATAAAAAGAAAAGATTCAAACTCCTAAATGAGCATATAAAACAATATGAACTACAAAGAAGAGTTAGAAAGTATTTATCGCTTTGAAGTCGCTTTGCTCTTCTTTGTCAAGGATGTTTCACTCTTTAAGGAGGATGGAGCTCTTGATGCCTCTTTGAATCTGCTCAATCCCTTTCTTTGATTCTTGAATGAAGCTCTTGATGAAGCTTGCCTTGCTAGGGTTCTCTCTTGAATGCACTTGATGTATTTTCCTAAAAGCTTGCTTCCTCTGATGAATACTCCCTCTTAAATACTTCTCCAACCTCCAAATAGTCCTTTCTGACCGTTGGATTGAAGAAACTAGCCGTTTATAGCCGTTGGGAGTCCAAAAAGCATTTCTGCACAACTAGCCGTTATGTTCAGCCCGTGTTTGGGTCGGCTCAACCTGTCCTTGGGTCGACCCAACCTTCACTTGGGTCGACTCAAACATTCCTTGGGTCGACCCTCTCAGTAACCACAGAAACCTCAATTTCAGCCTTCCTTCCCATGGGTCGACCCAACCATTCTTTGGGTCGACTCAAAGTTCACTTGGGTCGACTCAACTTCTTCTTGGGTCGACCCTCTCAGTAATTCCAGAGAACCATTTTCTGTCTGTCTTTCTGTCTTGCCTTTGGGTCGACCCTCTCAGGGTTTGGGTCGACTCAAGATTGGGTCGACTCAACCACTGTGTGGGTCGACCCTCTCAGTAAATCCAGAGAGCATTCTTCTGGTTGTGTTTTGAGGTTCTTTGGAGGTTGGGTCGACTCATGCTTACCCTTGGGTCGACCCAACTCACTGTTCATTTGTGCCATTTTTGCAGGAGTGTGCCAGATGACTTCTTGATGTGCCGGGGTCGACCCAATCAACCTATGGGTCGACTCAAACTACACTTTGCTGCATTCTCAAGGTTAGATTCATCCAAATGAACAAGGCCATTTATCCATTTTCAATTAAACAAATATACTGAGAGTAATGAACTTATAAATGAAGTATCAATTTAACTTATAGCATGCTCTAGATAATTGCTTGTTAATCATCAAAATAACACTATCATCCTCAGACTCAATATTCAACTATTATCTTATCTTAAATTGAGTCATCTAGTTAGAAATATGTTGGATGAATGGGTTGTATCTTAAAGAAACTAAAGACTTTCTTTCAAGAAAGAAAAGGAGTTTGGTAATAATGCAGAATCCTTGAGCAAGAAAATGAGTGATTTCAGCTTGAAGGACACCTCCACATAAGATACAATAAACATTCACATGCAAACAAGAGAGAGGATCTTCTTCAGCCAAAAGTTCACACATAAGAAATCTAGTTTGGCTTGAAGAATATATAATGAATAAGTAATTCTAGATATCTCTCTCATAAATTAGCTGAGCAAAGTCAATAACTTTAAATTTTATTATGATATGATTAATTGTTAATCTTTTGATATCATGTCCATATATGTATTAATTGACTTATGCTTTTGGAAATTGTTTCATGGTTTGCTCAAACTAAAATATTTCTATGGCTATATCATAACCATGAAATACACAAGTATATGATTAAAACTCTGATTTAGAATGACTTGTGAGAAGCTACGAATTCTTGGGCATAATGAAAATAGTATTTGCATGATATACCTCTATACGATACATTTCATTATTTCTTTATTCTGCTCTTTCATGTAGATTACTTGAGAATAACAAAAAGAGAGAGAGATAAAGAAAAGAAAATGGACATTGTTCAAGAGATGAAAAATCTGAGCAAAGGCAAGTACTTCAATCTTAAGAAAAAGCAAAACAAGCATAATATATTCGGCACATTTGGAAGGGATAAAATCTATAATTAATTACACTCAAACAGGGAGAGTTTGAAGTAAACATTTTAACCTTTCTATATTGCTCATCATAGGGATGGTGCCAATGGGGAGGCTAGTGGTAGTACCCGGCACTATTTGACCCAACTATTCGGTGTAGGGCATATTAGGGACGGCACAAGAGGGAGGCTAGTGGTAGTACCTCGTGCCCCTTTCCAACTCCACCGGATAGGGAGTAAATAGAGTATAGAGCATAAGAAAGTAAAAATGAAAGACAAAGTAAATGAAAGTATATAAGAAGAATCAAGTTTTTTTTATCACTTGAAAATATAATTTAAGGATGAAATCAATGCAAGATAATATTTAAATAGGAGGAGTTTATTTGAAAAGAATTGATTTTGATCCTTGACATGCTTGTTCTTATTATTTTAATGTATGACTTAACACTTAATATAGTGTGCATATGGTATGATGTCTTGATTTATGGGTTCTCAATGTTTTACAATGCTTCATGCTTGGATAATTTGATTGAATATTTGGAATACTATATAAATTTTTTTTTTTTTGTATTGTTAAAAAGAAATTTCAGATTTGTCATTCACAATCATCGTTAAAATCTGAAAGGTGAATAAATTTGTAAAAAGGAGAAGAGAAGGATATTTCTATTTAGGCAAAATGAATTGAGTTTGTTCTATCCTTCAAATCTTGGTATATAATGTGCTAAACAGAAATACAAATATTCTGAATATCCTCTTATATGTGTGAAATATGTGTCTTCAATCATAATGATTTAAGATGAGCTACAATGTGGAAGATCCATATCTCAAATTATGACTTTAAAAGCCTCTATTGAAAATCTTTATGAAATTCAGAATCTGATTTTGTATAAAAGCTTAAACTAAATGTGATTTTTAAATAAAGTCTTACTTTAAGAAAAACAGAATTAATTTTGATGCCTTTGGTGATTGCTCCGATACGCATCCGAAACATATCATTTCTTATCTTCAAAGTATACTAATATTGGTTCAAATGATGTGTCTTTCGATGATCTTGATTGCAAATAAAAATTTCTAAATATATGATTTTATTTTGATATTAAAAAGATTTATTGTGCTTCATGTATACATTGCTGAAAAACTATGATTAAGAAATTGAGTTCTAAAAAATATATATATTTCAATAATCATCTATATGTTTTTCTCTCCTATATTATTAAACACTTCTATCAATAGAGTGAATGATCTTAAAGCTAGAAATATTTCAGCTCACTCAAATGATTCTAAAAGAAAGAAAATGTAAATGCGATTGAAAGAAACTAAGCTTCAAATGAATCATTTTCTGATTAATATTTCTATACATTTTCTCTAAGATTATGAGAAAGCATAACTTGTTCGTAAAGGATTAGAAAGAGTAATTACTACAAATTTTGGAATAATACTAGGTTACTCTACATTCTTGATATTACAGAATTTCAGTGTTATTCACGTTTATCACTAAAATCTGAAATTCAACAATTAAAATGATTAAAGAAGAATGCATCTTTTGAGGGGGAGCTTTAGATATTCAGTATCCTATCCCAAAGACACTTTATTTTGATGCATACTTTGAATTTTATGGATTGATTTTGATGAACCTCCTTATATTGCAAGACATGCTTTAATTACCTTGAGATGAGTTCTATAAAGGTTGTCTTATCTCAAACCTTGAGTCTTATGAAAATAAGCTGAAACTTATAGAAAATACATTTTTGAGATTGACAATTTTGTTGAACATTATCTTAGGATTCTAAACTCTTAAATGGAATGATCAATTGAGGGGGAGAAAGAAATTTCAGAAGGAGAGATCATATGAAGCTAAATCGCATAAATCCATAACTAAAGGAGAGAGAAAGAATACTAAATGAAAAGTGATCCTAATGCTCTCCAATATTTATCATCTGAAATTTAAATCTGAAAATTTTTACGATACACCTTGAGGCTTATTATTTGGTTAGTATATCTTATGCATCAATCATGAACCAAATTGCAATTCAAATAGTTGATCTTAAGAGCCTCTAATTTAATGAAAAAGGGGGAGAATAACGTGTTGAATTTGCTTGAGTATCTTTTAGAAAATCTATTTTGAAATTCACTAATGAGTCCTAATTGGCTTGCTCTTTAAAACTTAAATTGTGTGCCAATTCATATTTTTTATGTATCAAATTGTGCTTATTTTCTAAAAGAACAAAAGAAAGTCTTTAAAAGAGCTCTGAGATGAATCATAAATTGCATGAATTCATATTTTGGTATTTGTGCCCCAATACTCTTATTATCATAAAAGAACCTTGAAGTCATTAAGAATTAATGATCCAACATGATGATATGTCTTTCAAATATATAAGTTTTGATCTTTTACTCTGAAAATCAATTAAATTGCTCTCATGTTGATAAAATACTTAATAGATTGGGCAAAAGGTCTTAAATGAACAAGCTTTCATACTTATTAAAGAGAGGTTAGATTTCCACTCATGTGTTTCCTTGAATATCATTTGTGGTACTTCTTGTATTAACCTAAGGAAGATTCCACCTATACTTGATTAGAAAACTATCTGTGGTATCAAATTAGAAAACTTCTTGAAATCACATTCGATGTGTTCTGCTCTGAAATTATCTTAATTGGCTCTGATCTATGCTCATTAATCTGATTCTAATATTATTGCCTTGAGTTTTATGATTCATATCCTTGCAATAATTTGACATGCAAATCAGAGTACAATAAGGAAAAGAAATATTTGAGTATTCTTATCTTTGTGCTTAATGTTTCACTCTCTTTTTGATGTTGTCAAAAAGGGGGAGAAATATCTAAGTATATGCTCATAATGCTTTGTGTTTTGCATTGAACACCAACTCAGCTTAAATTGAAATATGTTGATTGTGTTAAGCTGATTAAATCTAAAGCATTATCATGAAGTATGTTTTTAAATATATATGTTTTCTACTTCATGCAACTTAGCTATGTATTACTTCTAGAACCCAATATATTTTATATTGCATATACTCCAAGTTTTGTCATCATCAAAAAGGGGGAGACTGATGACCCAAAGATTGATTTAAAGATTGATTTTGATGATCACAAAACCTTGAAGTATAAATACTAATGTTTGTGTTGCAAGGAGAAAGATATTTATTTTGCAAGGAACATAGCAAGTTGGAAGAACACAAGAAGGCCTCCAAAGCTCTCAAGAAAAGTTGGAAGAAAGCTACAATTTATTGGCCCAAGTCTCAAGTTCAAAGGATTCAATTTAGAAGAGCAAGTTTTAAGAAAAATTCAAAGGAAAGGCACTCGAGTCGACTCCAAGGAGCAAACAGACAGACGGACAGAAAGATTCATCTCAGAACCTGTCAACGAGTCGACTCCTGAAGAGCGCGAGTCGACTCCGATGCTTGCCGAGTCGACTCCAGGGTAGTATGAGTCGACTCCTAGGAGTCACAGGCAGAAAAGTCAGAGAGCAGTTTTCGGGTCTGAGATTCGAGTCGACTCCAGTGGAACGCGAGTCGACTCCGATGGTTGGTAGGTCAACTCCAAAGAAAGCAAGAGTCGACTCTCAGCGGAACACAAAGAAAAAGTCAGAGAGCATTTTTGGGACTCTGAGATTCGAGTCGACTCCCGCATTGCACGAGTCGACTCCGAGACTCCGCGACCATCAACAGACAGAAAAAACCAAGTTACTGCCTCTGAGATTCGAGTCGACTCCCAGACAGCTCGAGTCGACTCCAAGGCAGCGCTACACCAAGATGGCAGAAGGCTGTGTTAACTGAGAGCCGAGTCGACTCCAAGACTGGACGAGCCAAAAGACAGAGGATCGGGAGTTCGGGCTCTGAGATTCGAGTCGACTCCCAGGACAGTCGAGTCGACTCGAGAGGACAAAATTCAAAAATTGGATCCACGGACTTCAGTGGATGAGCCGACTCCAAAATTGCCAAGTCAGCTCCAGAAGTTGGCGAGTCGACTTCAGGTTAAGACGAGTCGACTCCCAGTCGAGGCAAGCACATTAATTCAAATTTGGAACAGTGGCCGAGTCGTCTCCGGTAAAACACGAGCCGACTCCTGCAACAGGCGAGCCGACTCCTGATCGCGCGAGTCGACTCCGATCCCAACGGTAATATTGTCAGGAAATGCAGACTGTGTCCAACGGCTCTTTTTCTTGTCTCTAACGGCTATATTCTTGTTTCCACGCCATCTAAAGCTATAAAAACAAGAAGAGAGCTAGGGGAGAAATTATGGAAGTGGGAGAGTTCATCTAGGAAAGAGATTTCAAAGAGATTACAAAGGAAATCTCCCATAAGCACAAAAGGGCCATCCAAAACGAAATAGAGAGAAGAAGAGCATCCAAGTGAATCCGAAAGCTTTCTCTCCATCCGTGTGCTGCCTCAGGGATCCTCTACTTCATGCCAAATCAGAGGAGGATCAAGTAAAGAAGAAGCCGAGCTCCTCCATCTTCAAAACTCGTTTGAGGCTTCTCTTTACTCTATTTGTTTATATTATCATATTTGCTTGTTTAAGAAGCTTTGTTTTGTTTATACTTTGTTTTAATATCTTGTAACTTGATTCAATCAAGGGATTGAATCAAGGGGTTAAGGTTTGTTGGTGAGCCAAAGGGAAAACCAACGGTGTAAGGGTTTGATTGTGATCCCGGGAAAACAATCGGAGTGGTTCTAGTCGGTGAGCCTGGGAAAAACCGACCGAGTTCGTTGTGACCTCGTAAAACAACAAGTTGGGTTGTGAGCTTGTAAAACAACCGGCTGTAATCGGTAGGATTATAGTGAAATTCCCAAGAGGTCTTGGGGAGTGGATGTAGGTGCTGGGGTGCACCGAACCACTATATGTTTGCTGTGTTTGTAATGCTTTTTGTCATTATCTAACTCACACACTTACTCACTTAGATAAATTGCTTGCTTAACTATTATCCGCGAATTCTTTAGTTGCAAGCATACTCAATCAAGTCACATTCTATACATCAAACTGTCGCTAAGTTTAACTTTCACTGCGCATATATACAACTTAGCATAATTAATCAAAAAGTTTTAGAAGTAGCATAAAAGTTTTAAAAGACCCAATTCACCCCCCCCCCTCTTGGGTTGTATCTACTGGGCAACATGTCTTATTAAAACTTCTTAAATAGACTGGAGCAAGTAATCTATTTGAAAGTATTGAAGATAGATGTAGCAATTGGGTCGGTTGGACTAGATAAGAGTAATGTCGGATATAGGATAGATCAAAAATTTGTTAACTTGAACCCAACATGTTTATTAAATAAGTCAAAAATCTATATCCAAACTTGACTATTTTATTCAACAGGTCATCTAAGATGACCTACAATAGGTTGAATCGAGTTAAACAGGTTAAATGGGTTAAGCATTGTCATCCCTAATTAGAGATAATTGGCGTTTCAATTCAATCAAAATCTTGCATTTTGCATAAGATACTCTCTTATTTTTTGCTAGCAAAAGGGATAACATCACTACAACTAAGACAACTCTTATTGTTATTGAAAGGTTAGCTGGATCAAAGATTAAATTTTATAAAAGCTTGACCTTGTGTATAAACATGGATGAAAGAGAAGCGTCTGTCATTCCTTATGATGAATTGCAAAAAAGGTAACCCTCCCTTCACCTATCTTAGTTTGCCTTTAAGTGATAAGAAGATCTCCAAGTAGCATTGGGAACCTCCGTTAGAGGAAATGAGCTCAAAATTGCTTTTTATTTTATACATGAGAGGGAGAATCACCTTGATTAATGCCATGTTATCTGCTATAACCTTCCTACTTCATGTCTATCTTTAATAGGATTGATCAAATAAGGAGCCCTTTTCTTTGGAAAAAAGGAATAGAATGTGTCTGTGGATTTTATTGCTCGGTGAACTAGGTCGTATAAATTATGCTAAAGGAGGTCTTGGTCTAAAAAAAATCTGTTGCCCAGATAGACAACCCAAGAGGGGGGGGGGGGTGAATTGGGTTTTAAAATAATTTAGCTATTTAAAACATTGTGGATGACTAATTAAAACTATTGCAAGTTGTTTAATTAATTGCTATGTGCTGTGAGTGATATGAGAGTAAGAGAAAGAGAGACAATCAATCACAAATACTAAGTTTTATAGTGGTTCGGAGCTAACCCTTGCTCCTACGTCCACTCCCCAAGTCTCACTTGGGAATTCACTATAACCCCTTGGATTACAGCCGGTTGTTTTCCAAGCTCACAACCAAACTTGTTGTTTTACGAGCTCACAATGAACTCGGTCGGTTTTTCCTGGCTCACCGACTAGAACCGCCCCGATTGTTTTTCCGGGATCACAATCGAACCCTTACACACGTTGGTTTTACACTCGCTCACCAACCAACCTCAATACCCTTGATTCAATCCTCCGATTGAACCAAGTAAAGACAAGGTGAAAATAAAAGGTACAAACAGAAAACACAGCTTCTCAAAAAGCAGATAAATAACAATATAAACAGAAGAAAAGTTAGAAGCCCTCAAACACGTTTGAGTTAGAGTTGAGTGGGGCTTCTCGAACTTCGGATCTCCTCTTGAATGTGTGGTCGACTTGAATGCAGGAGGAGGCTTCTTTAATTGCTGGGAAGAGGAAGTTGGATGGAGTTAATGCCGCTCTTCCCTCTTTTCGTTGAAGAACAGGTTGCAGAGATTGAATGCTTGATTACTTTGAGTGGAATAGTTGTTCTCTACTTTGCTACAGTCCTCTGTGGCTATTTAAACCAACCCCCACGGAAACTAGCCGTTAGAGACCTTTTTCTGCCCGTTCTGCACACTCTGCACAGCTTGACAATATGTCCGTTGGTGGGGTTGGAGTCGACTCGTGTGATCAGGAGTCGACTCGGCTGTAGCGGGAGTCGACTCATGCTTTTCTGGAGTCGACTCGGCAACTGTTTCGGATTTGAATTAAAGTAGCCTCTTCGACTGGGAGTCGACTCGTCTTGACCCGGAGTCGACTCGCCAACTTCTGGAGCTGACTTGGCATTTTCGGAGTCGGCTCATCCCATGAAGTCCACGGAGCCAATTTTCAACTTGGCCAACTCGAGTCGACTCGACTGTCCTGGGAGTCGACTCGGCGCTCAGAGCCCGAACTCCCGATCTTCTGTCTTTGCTCGTCCAGTCTTGGAGTCGACTCGAACTTCCCCGGAGTCGACTCGGCTCTCAGTTTCCGAAACTAAGTCTTCTGCCCTTTTGGTGTACCGCTGCCTTGGAGTCGACTCGAGCTTTCTAGGAGTCGACTCGGCTCTCAGACACAGCAGATTGGTCTTCTGTCTTCTTTGGGGTCGCGGTGTCTAGGAGTCGACTCGCGTATTGCGGGAGTCGACTCGAATCTCAGAGTCCCGAAAAAACGTTCTCTGACTTTTTCCTTGTGTTCCTCTGAGAGTCGACTCTCACTTTCTTTGGAGTCGACTTGCCAACCATCGGAGTCGACTCGCGTTCCACTGGAGTCGACTCGAATCTCAGACCCGAAAACTGCTCTCTGACTTTTCTGCCTGTGACTCCTTGGAGTCGACTCATACTACCCTGGAGTCGACTCGGTGAACCTCGGAGTCGACTCGCGCACTTCAGGAGTCGACTCGCTGACAGGTTTTGAGTGATGCTTTCTGTTCGTCTGTCTGTTCTCAGTCGGAGGTCGACTCGTACTGATCCGGAGTCGACTCGAGCTCGTGCCAGTGAACTTGATACGCTTGGAGTCGACTCGTGATACTCTGGAGTCGACTCGAGTCTCAGACTTTGGTTCAAGCTGACTTCTTAACTTATCCAAAATATATGAACCAAGTCTAGAGACACTTAGACAAGATTTTCACTGAAACACTTAATTGAATTCATTAGTAAACAAGAGATATACTCAAATGCTTTGAGCTCATCAAAATCAAATAGGGTTTTAATCAATCACTCCACAAAATCAGAAACATGAATCTTATTATTCTTGCTAAATGTGCTTGGAAGTTGATGAAGGTGCCAAGGGAACCATAGATGGGTTAAATCAACATTTTCAACTACACTAGAAGAAAAATTGGAATGTGCGTGGAAAGATATAAGTAACGAGCTTTTGATGCCTTTTGAATTGTACCTCCTTCAATCTTGGCAATGGGGACAATATCAGGCTTTGGGAAGATCACCAAATAGGTTCAGTCCCACTGTCTAATATCTTTGAGGAATTATATCTAACATCTTCGGAGAAGTGTATCACAGAGCTGCCCAAACCAACACTTCTGTTGCTTGCCATAAAGCTGGAGAATGCTATGATGGAACATCAGACTTCTAGGTCGTCTTTCTCTCTACGAGTCCAGACAGCTTGAAGTTTTGCATGATCTCTTTTTCATTGTCAGTCCATCAAGAATTGTAGATGTGTCATTCTAGAAACTCACTAAGAGTGGAATCCACATGATGGACTCCTATTACAACATTCATCAATAATAGTGGTTACTCTATCCTTAATGCCAAGCTATTAGAAGGTTGGTGTGCCAAAAAAAGTTAACATATTCCCTTTGGTCAACATTCAAAAATAGATTGTATATATGAGAGGTACGTATGAAGAAGAGTTGGAGGATCAACTCAGGATGCTCATTAAGTGCAGTGAGGGTGGAAACAACAAATCATCTATTTACTAAATATCCTTCCATATTGGTCATCAATAAAGACCTAATCTCAATTTCAAAAGGTTAGCCTTCAAACTTGCATGATCTCTGGTCTACATGTAGGCGTAGAAGAAGTTGATTGATAACCACAGAAAAGTTTGGAGCTCCTTGTTCTTTCTGCTTATGCACTCTAGCACTCCTGAAGTGTTGAAATGGTTGATTTCATTGTCTTGTCCCTACATTTATTCCACTTCTGTAAATTCTCTCCATTGTAATTAGGCACCTTGTAAATATTCTCTTCTCTGATAAAAAAAATTCAGGGGAAGTATCTCACTTCCTCTATTATCCCTTAAAAAAAAAAAAGATATATATCGATCAGAAACACCTGCTGATTTTTTTTATTTGCATAAAAACCTTGCTCACATTAGGACTATGGGTCATGCTCCCATAGTTTTGACCTCTCTTAGATCAATCACACGATGCAAACTTGAAGAAAGTTTCCAACTTATTGTCTTGTGCAGAACTAGGTAGCAAGCTTTCTAAAGAACACCTCAAGCACCCATCAACTAGAGATGAAGATAACTGCCAGTGGCAACATGTAAGTTTGAAAGTACATGGGGGCATGGTTTGACCAAGTTGACCAGAAAGGAAGGCACATATATGAGCTTAAACTAAGTTCAAGCTAATTTAGGTTTGAGCAGTGGTGATTAGATTCAAACTGAACTTGAACTACTTCAAATTGATCTGCTCTATTTTAGGTTCCCAAATGAGGACAATATTGCTCTTAGTCTAACCAACACCTTAATAAGAATCATGGATAATATTGTGATTTTGAATGCAAATCTTGAACATGATTTGGGTTGAGTTCATGGCTGGATTAAATGAGTGGGACCAATTTCGTAGATGGGTCATGGCTAAAGCATAAGGTTTGAGTGCAAGCCTAAATTTTGAAATTGAGTAAACCTTCATGGGCTGATTTAATTGATAAATAGTAATAAGGGCATTTGCCTCAATTTTTAAAGAGAATTACATTTGAGTAGGGGGTTTTGATCCTTTGTGGTGTGAATTTTGCACAACGGAGTCCTATACCATCGTGGATGGCCGCTATATCCTCCATCTTGGAGATGGGAGACTCTCATTTATCTCAAAAAATATCCATGCACTTTTTGTGTGATACCCTGCATGTTAGGGAGTTAAAGGAGAGATGCATGTCTTCGATAAGGATGACGTAGTGGCTATCCATAATAGTATCACATTCTGTAGTGCACCACAGAGGATCCTATTTCTTGAGTAGGAGTTAGACTAAATTTTTGGAGTCTATTGAGTTTAAAGATGAATTGAACCAATTATATGAATTAATATACCTATACGTAGAAGGGTCAGCATGAACCTAGGTCCAATTGGAGTCTACTTTCATTTATTAGTTTGGGTTTAAACACTAACCTATCATGCAACCAAACATGAATAGACTCAATTAAATTATAATAGTGAACTCTAAGGGTTCCATTATAAGCCTAAATCTAGTATGAGCAAAATTTTGTGTTTAAGCACTAGTTTTTATGTGCATTAAATATGGATGGATTCATATGGAAAATTGATTGTCATGTTTGAGCATGAGCTTAAAAATCATCTCAAGTCTACTCTAGATTTAAGAGTTAACCCAATGTATTCAAGTCATTCATATCATTGTCATGACCCAGATGCAAAATCTGCATTCAGAACATAGTAACCGCTGCATAATCACAAGAATTGGCCAAATAAGTATGCAAGGCCTTGAACCTCCTAATGAATTTAACATAATTTGATGAAGATGTGATTCATATATAGGTAGTGAAAAAAAAATCAAGAGAGATAAACTCCCAAAATAAAATATTTGATAAATGATTACATATTACAAAGGTTAAATATATTCATACAGGTCACCAAATCCACAAACAAAGTAATTCACTAGATTTATGGCTCTGAACTTCAAATACTTAATTAACTTATTTACACATAGTCCTCAAGTATAAAAATAAACAGAACAACAAAGCTAGGTTTAGCGTACACTATAGCTCCGACCATGCCTCTATTCACACTTTCAAAACATAATATTATGTTAATCTTTGAAATATGTTTAATACAAACTTTTGAATATTTGAAATTTTTAGGATATTTCCCAAGCTTTTTAAAATAATTCTTCCAAAGATTCAATATTTCCAAAATATGCGTAATTTACAGTAACATTCTAAACATATCACTTGATTTGGAAATGGATTTTCAACAAATAAAATTCTTAGCTGCTTGATTTAATTTACATAAAGACAATAAGAATCTATATAATAATATATGGAAGCAATGCAACTAATTTGAAAGGATATAATTTCATAAACACTAATCTTGAATTAAGATTATTTGTGAAATGTTTAATAATAATAAATTAAAGAATTGAGTTCATATAAGATATTTTCTTCAAAGAAATTTGATAAAAACATTTAAATTGTAGAATGTTACTTACCTTGCAAACACTAATAATTAAATAGATTATCTTCTTCATAGAGATCCCTCTAAAATCTAGTAAGTATATTTAAAAGTGTTGCATAGTCCAAAATCATATGTATATAAAAATAGTGCTATATTAGTATTCTAGGTTGAAACTCATTTCACTTTTACTAATTTTTTTAGACTCTAGCTAATTTTAAAAACTACATAGGATCAAACATGTTCCCCTAATTAGAGTTCACAAAACCAACAATATCCATATACCAACCCAACACAACATAAAATTCATTAACAAAATACAATAATAATTCTTTTATTTTTTGTCATGTCCAAGGGCTATACCAATCAGTACAGGGTTGGTTGATTAAGGTTTTCGAGGTTTGGAAATCTAAAGGTACTGCAAGTACCATCTAATCCTCATCGATGTGTCTGGTGATGATATAACATAAGTTAGGATTCTACTGCTTATTAAAATAAATTTAATTAATTAGAAATTAAAGGAATGGGAATTTTACCTTAATCATGGTGCCTTGCAATTAAAAGAAGGGTTTCCTAACTTAACTTCGTCGGCCCTCATCTCAAGTGATAGCTCATCTATACAGCAAAAGATGTGAGAAGTGAAAGATAGAGTGTAAAAGAGAGTGCTTGAATGATTAAGAGTGCGTGTGTATAAAAAGGGAAGAGAGAGTAGGAAGGTAAGAGATAGGGGGCAAAAGAGAGAGAGAGGAGAGAATGGGAGGGAGAGTGCAAGGCAGTGGGGAGGTTTTATTGCGGTAATCAAGAGAAATCGGGATACATGAGATCCTCGAAGAGAGAGAGAGTAGAAAAGAGAGAATGAGAGGGCGGGAGCATGATAGGGTTGTGGGGACCACCATTTAAACAAAAGGAGCATTGCCTTATAGGCAGGCCCAACTAGCAGTCTAGGACATGGGCATAGATGCTATTTTTTTTTTTTAAGGAAGTAAGGGGAAAATCAATCACTTCCCCTAATTTATTAATTCAAAAAGGAATATACATGGAGGAGAAACAAAAATGAAAAAGATTGGGTAACAATGTTGGCCCGATTTACATCTAGTTATATTGAGCGATGAATAAATACTGTATTAGGAGCTTTGGGGAGGAGCCAAGGTGGATAAGGAGTTCCAAATCTTTTGATAGCCTTCGTTCACCTTTTTGAAAGCACGGATAAAAAAATATTGGTGATAATTTTTTTTTTAAGAATGAAGAATGTAAAACCTGGCCTATATATAGGGTCTTGGAGTTTTTTATTTGATGGCCTGGTGCCCTGATTTGGGGCACAACCCATGGCCTGGTTGGAACATGGCCTGCAACCTAGCTTGGAAATAGGGCCCATGTAGTTACCTCCTCATGGAATCAGAGAAAGAGTACGCATCAAAGACAGAGAGACTAAGACCATCTCCTTCTCAAACTTTGGCACCCTCGCTGCCTATATAGCATGATCGCCGCTCCTTGAGACACAACTTGGATCTCTCTTCCTCTCTTTCTCTCTCTCCCTTATTCGGTTTACAGTCCATCATGCCCTATTTGGGTTAGTAGTGTTCATTTGAAAAAGACACCGAAGCAATGCTAGAACGAGGTAATAAGCCTCTAATCCTCTAATTGATCCCTCTTTCCCTCTTCCTTGGCATTAATATGTTGGTTTTTGGCTGCCTAGTCGCCAGATTTCATCAAGAAAAGGGGTTGCTCTATTTCCTTTTGTTTATTATTTTGAGTTGTTGCCGGACAATATGGCTCTAAACTCAGCTCCGGTAGCCGATCCATGGCCATGCCAAGCCCCTGCATTAATGTTTGCTCAAGATGCTTCTAGTTATAGTCAACTTTGTTGCTGTCCTTTAAATATTTGAACCATTGGTTGGAAGCCCCTATTATTTTTTAGAGCACGTAGCCGCCAATTCCACCATCGCCGAATAACGGACATCCCTCATGAAAGACTGCCACCACCCAGGCTTCATCGTCCTCTTTTTAAATAAGAAGGGCCTAGTCTCCCCTGGTTTGCGAAAGAAATCAAGGAAAAGAAAAACGATGTCATCGTCCGGATGTGAGGGTTTGGTGCACGTCCTGCAGCCCCAGGGTCAGAGTGAGAGATATCTACCATATTCTTCACTGTGAGTAGCAACTGAGGTAGGAATGCTTCTGGATCTGAAGGTTCAGTCTTCATCCGAGGGTTGCTCTATTTCTCTAGAAGGTTGATTTAGGAATCGGCTACCGACGAGTTTGTCCTGAGCAGGGCAGACCGGAGTAATTCAATCGAACTACCCTAGGTGTAAGGTGGAGAAGTCTGTGGACTACGTTCTGTTCTAGTACGATCGAGCCATAAGAGTTTGGAGGCTTATTGATATCTTGCCAGATGCTTAGTGCCAGTTCGTCTCCTTCACCCAGGTGCTTGGACGGTGGGCCGCCACCCCACAGACCCAGTGTATAGCCATTAGGGCAACATATATTGCTTACCATATTTAGCTGACCAGAAATGCTTGGATGTTTGGAGAGAGCAAACCTACACTAAGGTTCGTCCTAGAGAGGGCTCGAGTGTTGGCTGCGAAGATCGCCCATGCAGGTCCATCGAACATGCCATTAAAAGCTCGGGGCACCTGGGTCTCTACATCTGCTCTTGTACCACGACAAACGGTGTTCATCACCTAAGATCCCCCACCTCCGAGTTTCTTCAAAGTCAACTTTGATGGATGTGTGTTGGATAGTGGTAGGAAAGGTAATGCGGACTTTGTGATCAAAGACCCGGACTATAAGGTGGTGGCAGCCTATGGGTGCCAAATCTTCAACATTTTTGTCTGTAGGGCGGAGCTAAGGGCAGCTTAGGCTAGTCTGTGTCATGCTCGATGCGTACCGCTGGCCAACGCAGTTCTGCTCGAAGGTGACTCAGCTATGGTGATCGGCTGGATCCAGGGGTGCATTGGTGATATAGGTGGCCGCCATCTCTTGCTCCGGGATATTTAAGGCATAGCAGGCGGAAAAGTTGCCTTTCGAACCAAGCATGTCTATAGGGAGGCTAACAGAGCTACATATTCGATGGCTTCGTTTGTAGCAAATCATTCTAGAGGAGTTCTCTAGACTGGTGAGAGGGAGCTCCTAGAGCACTCCGGGACTTGTTACCTTTTGACATTTTTGGATGTATTCACACTAGAATTGTATGAGTCATCCGTTGTAGCTAAAAAAAAAAAGGCAAAAGATAATTTCTCTCTCTTCCTATCTCTTTCTCTTACTCTATCTCTCTATTTTTTGGGTGGACTTCAAAGGGTCCCCTTTTGCAAGTTGGGTCAACCCTATGGTCTTGAATCCCTAATAGTCATGCAGTGTATTGGTCCACCCCCGATCCATGGGCACCGCTAGACTCCACCATCAATAATTCCAATAGTGTTATATGTACTCTAGTATGATTCTTGTTTGGTGATTTGACTAGTTAGATTATCAAAATTGGACCAACTTGGGATGTCGGTCACTATTGCCAGACTGGCATTGTCCCTCCTTTGCCTTTTCCTCGTACTCTTTCCTTATTGTCCTAATTTTTCGTTGATGGAGATGTTAGAAATATGCCCTAGAAGCCAATTGGCTGACGCATTATTTTGTTTTGGGACATAAATTTGTACTTGACCTAATAATGAATTTATTAGGATGGGCATTCTTTTCATTCATGTTCTTATGCGTCCATGAATCGTCCAAGGAATTAATAAGATGATGACGCATATTCTCAAGAGTTGAGAATTTGAGGCATGTGTCATTGGTGATTAATTCCTAAATTGCTCCTGATCGATGGATCCATCACGAGGGACGGTGATCGATCGCTGAGATTAGTGCACAGATCACTTAGTCAGATGGATGAGTCTTGAGTCCACAGTGTAGGGACACTGGAGTGATTGTGTAAGTACTTGTTAGAGAACAAGGGTACTGAGCGTGACCAAAGCAAGTAGTCACTTGGATGTCTATCCACTCGTCAGTGACTTACTTGATGCTGCAGTTGTATGACTGGTCCTTTGACTGCAATGCCTCGGTATTCACAGTGAGGTTGCTGTAGTTTGACGAGCACATAAACATGGGCCCTATCCATTTGGGTCCTTGTAGTGCAGATTGGCTGCAGTAGGTTCATTGCAGGAGTAGGGGTGCATCTAGATGGAATCTATCGACCTTGATAGATTAGGAGAGATCCTATGTGATTTATGAGACTGAGTTCGTAAATCCTTGGCCAAGGTAGTTTTTGGAAAAAGAGTTTTTCAATCTCGAACTGGAGTCGAATAAATTTTACATATGACAGATGATGGGGTTTGACGAGTTTTCCATGACCTCATCCTGTTCGGATCCAAGTTTTTTTTAGGATTAAGATTAACATTAATAGACTTGATTAGGATTTTATTAGATCTGAATTTTAATATTCATGCTTGCTGAAATTTTCTGCGTGCTGAAATTTCAGATTTTAGAAATTTCAGCATGCTGAT
Organism: Phoenix dactylifera; assembly: GCF_009389715.1. Taxonomy (NCBI): domain Eukaryota; kingdom Viridiplantae; phylum Streptophyta; class Magnoliopsida; order Arecales; family Arecaceae; genus Phoenix; species Phoenix dactylifera. The sequence goes on from NW_024068649.1 coordinate 104,125, forward strand.
TTTTATTCTTATGATGTTGCATGTTGATTTTAAATTACAATGAGATTGAAACAATTAAAAATCATGTCTTGTATAATCAGAGATTCAGTTGGTAGCATGATTAAAATTAAAATTATCAGATCTGAAATTATATGCATGAGATGCATGTGATAAGAATCAATCATGGATTCATGATCATAAAAATATATTTTTCTGTTTATGCCTATGCTTAAAAGGAAAATTATATATGCATGAGATGAATAAGATATGATCAAATCATGGATTCATGATAATTAAAGGATGTCAACTCGAGTCGACTTAAGGTTAACTCGAGTTGACTCCAAGCATACATGAGTCGACCCCGTTTGAGGATGTGTTTAAATGTATGCATGAGATGTATGTATTAGTTAAACAAAATTTATTTGCATGAGATGTAAATAAAATTCTTAAAAATAGGACATTTACATAAGATGTAAACTGAAACAATTATGTCATTTACATAAGATATAATCACATAATATATGAAAGAGTTTCATATTTACATAGGATGTAAACTTGAACCAATGTGACATTTACATAAGATGTAATTATATAACATTTGGTTTGGGATAGATTGTTACATTAAATGCAATCCTTTGATACCTAAAACCTCCTCAATCAGTCGAGAGTGAACGATGCATTGAGCTAGCCATATTTGATTAATTGATCTAATTGGTGTCTAGGAAAGCATTAAGGTGGTTACTTATTTAGGACCTTACTCTCTGAGTAAGGGGAGCCTCCCACCTGCTTACCTGGCCAATTGATCGATTACCTCCTATGAATAGCTCAAAGTTGGAATCACTAAGACTAGATTACCTAATATTAGTCTTAAGGTCTTCCACCGTAGTAGAGTTGCTAAGGTCTTTCCGGCGTTGATTTGTCTCGGCTGGATACAGTGGGCAAATTGCATCGGGGGACTGGACCTCTCTATTGGCATGAGATGTTGTGGGGTAGAGGTGGGGTTGGGTACCAATAACTGTTAGGTGAGGGCCCAATGACGACTTTACTTCTGCGGAAATTACGGTGGGTCTGACTTAACCAAGGAACGGACCAATAACTGTTAGGTGAGGTTCTTATGACTTGGAGACCAAGTAGGCTACAACTTGCTGAGAAGCATTGTACAAAGAGTTGTACACTTATCATTATGTGTCATCAATAACTGTTAGGTGAGGTGGCATGTAATTGGTGGGACCGTAGCACCCCACTTGAATCTAGAGTCGCAGGTTTCCGTTTCTCTATCGGAGGAGTGTAAGAGATTCGAGAAAATAGTGGGAGGTGTTTGTTTTAATGTCCTTAAAACAAATAGAGTTCAAGTACAAATTCTAACTAGAATCTTTACTCTCTGAGGATTTAAAGTCAGCTTCCAAACTCTTAACTCATTCCTAAAAACCACCGTTTGACCAAACCCAATTAAGACTGGCTCTGCAATTTCAAATAGTTTTGAATTGTGTGAATTAGGGTGTGTGCTAGACCATGATTTCTGCGTTACCAGTCCGTCTGATCACTGATCAGCATAAGATGCATGTCAAGTGGACAAACAATGACAATAAATTAGTGCTATATAATGGCATCAATGTCCAATAAACTTGAATGCTAGCATGAGAACATGAAGACTGCCGGGATATATTGAATCACATGCAAGAGTTGTGGTAACAGATCGGCAGCATGTTTGAAGTGTCTAAAAGCTCTTCAAGGCCAAGATACGCGAAGGGCAGTTCGTCCATAATCATAGTTTGACCATGATAAAAGGATTTTGAGGAGCTTGAGAAGCTCGGCATGACCATGCACAAGAATTGCAAACGAATTTGATCCCGCAATCCCTTTCAGCTTCATATGAACAGTTTATAGTAAACTATCATATGAACAAAACTGTATGTACCAAACAGAATTGTTAAATAAGTTGGTAACTACTTAGGAACCTTGAGAGTTCAAGGGGCATAGTTTTCGCTGTCGAGTTGGCTTCTACTTCCAAGAGAGAGTCTACCTGGAAGAAGAAGAAGCCTGCGAAGAAGCAGAAGACCAGGAAAAGACCAAGTAAAAAAGTTCCAAGAAAAGGGCCGATTGCAAGGGAAAGTATTTTCATTGCATTGTGGACGGCCATTGCAGAGAGGAACTGTCCTACATACATGGGAAGCATAAAAACAAGAAAGGGTGACACACCTTAAGAAGGTATGTCAGATATACTCAGGATACTTAGGAACTGTTACCTACTGCTAGCAGAATTTGATTTCTGTATCTTGTTTAGCACAAAAAGATTTTTATAAGACTGTTGTTCCATTTATTTGAGAAATAAATTGGTTCCACATGTTTATGATTGACAGTCTCTATCACTTACATTTGGATGTACCTGTGAAATTATCTGAGCAAATAGTGAGTACCATAGGATCCAAAAGATCTAGAGATGAGATAAATCTAAAGTATTTGTGGCTCCTCAGGCTTGGCCATATAGGAGAGACAGAATAACAAAT